>NC_065519.1:28535610-28589050 GCF_006386435.1 Epinephelus moara | reverse complement strand
ATGTGCCTGATATTCTGGAAACCTGCCTGTGAGGTTTTGGTGACGTGTGCGCACTGTCCGCCGGTCAGCCAAATTTCGGCTTACACCGGCTGCGCTCCCCCTGCGTTGACAGTAGACCTGGTTTCAGATGGCGAGCTTTTAGCGCACCTTCGGCGAAGCCTTTTGGCACGAATCTGTCGACACCTCCCCCTGCTGCGCCGCCACACCCATCTCAGCGCACCTCGGTCTGCCAAACTACCAAACTGAGCGCGCCTCGGGTTGTGCTGCTCGAAACTAGCTCTGCGCGGGGTTCGCCACCCTGCGCCACCTGCGCTGTGCCGGGAAACTAGAGCCCTTTATGTTAAGTCCTTAATGTCATTGTTGGGGTGCTAATTTGTTAGATATAATATCAACTGTTGTATGTCCATTTTTGTAAGATAACAACACAGCACTTTCCCCCAGGAAACCAGTTTTCGTGTCCCATGTAAAACCAGGTGAACTTTATTTTAAAGTAAGTCATCACCATGTTTCTTTTTTCTAAACCAAACCTACATAAACACTCTCAGTACATAACTTTACATTAAGCATGTAATGTCATTAATGGAGCGCTAATTTAATAGATATCATATTAACTGTTGTATGTGCATTTTCATAACATTATATGAACCGTTGTTTTAGGATACGTTGACGTATGTTACAAGGGTTTTTCCAAAGACCTGCTTTAATTTGCATTTTTAATTTGCCTGTTAAAAAAACCTGAGTGATGATTATGAAAGTATAAAAACTGTCAAAATTTTACAAAAATATTTTTAGGCTTGGCTGGGGTTAAAAAAAAGAATTAAAAAAAGTTTACAAAGCAAATAAAGCATGATGTACATGAAGCATGTAGCTTATTTTTCACTCAATATTTCTCTTCTGATTACTTTATGACCCTCATACAATGGAATGAACAGAAATACCATATTCAGGTGTAGATTTTCAGGGGAAAAAAAGACATGAAAGTAGCAGAGGTTGTTTTGTGATAACATTGAAGACATTTCCACCATAAATTGATGCAGAAAGGCACAAATCAATGCAACAAATGCACCAGAATGTAGGAAATATAGTATTTTGTGTCCAAATTTTCCAGGGAGAGGACCTTAAATTCCATTCCTCCATTTCATACGTGTCCCCGGCAATGTTGAAACAAAATCTTAGCCTTCCCAAACTGGTTTCCACCCTCTGAGGCTTGATGGACAATTTTTAATTAAGTCATCTCTCTGCGCCCTCTCCTGCAATGGTTTTATGGCACCCCACTAAAGACTTAGTGCCACCAGCTGTTTTTCTTGATGTGGCCAGCTCTTATATTTGCACATCAACAGTAGTGGATGAAAATCCTCACTGACTGGCATTGTCAATTACAGATTTTATGGAAATGCAGTCAAAATTTTCAAATGGAAAACTGACTACAGATTAGCATTGTTAAAACCCACATCAGTGACATCACACTGACCATTTTAGAAACTGCAAGCAATGGACTTCCACCCCCATAGGAGCCATTAACTTACTGGTCATACTACACCAAGTGGCTGTAGTCAACCCAGTGGCCTGAATAGATGCTGGCATTGAAAATTCTGCTAACCACTGATATGTAACATTTGTACATTATTATGTAATAATAATATGTTGAACCTTTATGTTTCTTTACGTTTCTACAACGTTGTAGTTAACATGGTTATGTATAGGTACAAAAAACAGTTATGGAGAAGATCATGTTTGGGCTCAATCACTGCTGGAGATGCTCACTAAAAACAACAGGTTTTGTTGTTTGTCTTAAAAAGTGGTCTGCAGTTATGTGCAGCCTATGTGTTACACCATTTACCATACCACTCCATCTCCTGATGACAAAGTCAGCTCATACACATGTAATCTGTACTATGTTACTTTAAAAATGTTAATGATACGTATTAAATGTACAAATGTAACGTATCCGTGGTTTGCAGAAATGTAAAATTCTGGCGTTGGGGCTGCTGTAGTGGCAAAATCGTTAAGTGCATTAAATTGTGCCAACTTGTGTTATATTGCTTCTAAATGTAACTTTCCATGTGTTAAAGAAATAATATGTTACCTTGTCTTTCAAAAGTCTCATAAGCCTCGTGAATGTTTTCATCTATTTCATAAAATCAACTCACATCCTTCTGTTACTCACTGCTGCAGAGATATATCTGTGGATGCTTCAGATGAAGAAATTTCCAGCTCAGTGAGAGATGCCAAGCTGCAACTTTAGGAGCTGTAAACACAATTATAAATCTGGGGCTCCATCTGTTTTTGCACCATTAAGTGTATGATTACTTCTGGTCTGAAAATGAGTCCTTTTTGAAAAATATGGCATTGAAAACTATCAGTGAACTAAGTTTCAAAATGATTTTCCAGCTTTTCATTTCTATGTCGTATGTGAAGTGATAGGTCAATAACCGGAGTACTTAATCTTTTGTAGTTTTTATCAAAAGTGATGAGAAGAGTGATTAATGTACTCACTGTATCTGCGGTAATGTACTGTAAATGCAAAGTAGGCTGTACTGTGTTGATGGATGGTTGTCGGAGAATTAGTTCAACTACATGGCTACAGAGCAGCAGCTTTTATTACAACAGCACAACACCAGCACCATCAAAACCAAAAGGCTATATAACATTACATTTTTACAGCTCCTTACTGAGGGCCTTCTGGGGTCCTGTGTGGCATGACCCTGCAGGCCAGCTCGATTAACGACTGACCTTTCATTATCGTCTGTCCATCATCAGCAAGCCTCAGGGCACTGGGAAGAGCCAGTGCACCAAACTCCAATATTTTTTATGGATTCCGGTACTGTGAAGCATGCATCAAAACAGCACAGATGTCTGGAGCAACCAGACAGTGAAATGTAGCAGTGCTAATGATTGGTAACACAAGTAAAGCAGGGGCAGTTTGGAAAATGATTGGTGTCTTAATAAGCTTGTTTACAAGGCCATAATAAGGATAGAAGTGGTGATAAATTGTAACAAGCCTGGTGTTAAGTTAATTAACTCAGAAATAAAATATGAGGCTTATTGCCAAACCTGGGAAACAAATAACAGCAAAGTTAAAGTTCAGAATTAAAAACATACAGGTATTATTATTATTATGGGTATTATTTTTACACTCAAAAGTTAATTTGCTTAATTAGCACTAAAAGGATTTGATGACAATGAATCCTGATTGTTGAAAGCACTACATCATTTTTTTCCAACTGCACATTCAGCCCAGAAATAAATATGGGCATTGTACGTTTCTGCAAACCATGTCTATGTTACATTTGTATGTTTCGTACATATCGTATCAACATTCGTATCACTAAAGTGATGTTGTTCATCCAATTTCTCATTAAAAGGAGGAGAGTATAGTGAATAGCATGATACCTAGGTGTGGTCACTGTCAAGCAGTAGAAACAGCAGACTGCTGTGTGAGTCGAAACGAAAGCCAGTGTTTTTTAAGAGGAGTTCGAGACGCGTTCAGCCGTCTATGTAGTGACAAAAGTGTATGTTTTTCTGGAATTGTCCAGCTGTATGTGCAGCAACTAAAGCAATAGTCTCGCGTGACCAGCCTCCCTTACTTCGGAATGGGAGTCTGGGGACATTCGTCTTTCATTTTGTAATAGAAATGGGCGGGGATATCCGGACCATGTGACGGCGTTGCCATAGGTATCGCACGTGTGTTACATGTAACAGAGACGTTGCAGCTCTGTAATATAGCTGAATCAAATGAAATCATATCCATTTTATTCTCTTCTTGCGATGCACTGAACACTTCCTTTTCTGTTGTACTACGGACAACAATTCGGGGAACAGCAATTCCGGTGTAGGCGTGTGTAAGGCAAAGCTAATCAGCCATTGGTCGAGGAAGTACGGAAGTACACGGATTTGGATCCAATCACATCACTGCCGCTGGGAGCCAGCGCTAGTTCTATTACAACTTTCCTATGGGAATGTCCACGAACGACAGAACCTGCGTGCTGACGTCATCAGCGTCTGTGTAAGAGACTACTAAAGCAAGTGTTTTTAACAAGAGTATCGGACATGTCCAGCTGTATGTGTAGCAACAAAAGCAGGTGTTTTTTACAAGAGTTTGGAACATGTCCAGCTGTATGTGTAGCAACAAAACAGTTGTTTTATTTAACAAGAGTTCGGAACATGCCTAGCTCCATGTGCAAGAACAAAAGCAGGTGTTCTTTAACAAGATTTCGGGACATGTCCAGCAGTATACGTGGCAACAAAAGCAGGTTTTTCTTAAAAGGGTTTGGGACATGTCCAGCCATATGTGTAGCTACAAAAATTGGTGTTTTTTTTTTAATTTTTTTATTTATTTTTTTACAAAAGTTTGGAACATGTCCAGCCGTATGTGTAGCAACACCAGCAGGTGTTCTTTAACAAGAATTCGGGACATGTCCAGCTGTATGTGTAGCGAAAAAAGCAGGTGTTTTTTACATGAGTTCGGAACATGTCCAGCCATGTTTGTAACAACCAAACAGGGTGTTTTATGGCTGTACTATGCAGTAATTGTCTGTTACTGCTAGAAAACCATATCACCAGTAAAAGTGAAAGCCGACCCCAGATTCACTTTTATTTGCTATATCTGGAGTTTTTTCAGCGTTCTTGGATGCGTGCTGCTTACCGTTTGGCACCTAGCTGCTACTCTTTTATAAAGTGCTGTGCCCAGGCCTAGGACCTTCCAAAACACAGCAAAATATTAAAATAAGAAAATATAGGCAGAGGGCAGGGTCTCTGCAGATAAATACACTGCCACACACTTCTAGTGGGTCATAAGTGATGATGGAGTGAAATTATTTTTGTATGAGTCTGCACATTGGTTTTTTCCTGCGTAGTATACCTTTAAGCCAAAACAAGATCTTTCCCTAACCTTAACCAAGTGTTTTTTGTGTCTTTACCTAAACATGTTTACTCCTGCGTCACAACACGAAATTGAAAATTAAAAAATGAAGAAAGTTTCAACATAGCTGTTACATATGAAATGTGTATGAAACCAATGAAAAGAGCATAGAAGAAACACAAATCTCGTATGTGAATTAACCAACACTGCTTTAGTGTTGGCATAAAACATGTTCTTGAAGGACCCCATTGCTCATAGTACGAAGCTGATTGAAATAAACAGTTTCAAGACCTTTAAAATAGGTTTTTGGGAGATATAAAATAGTAAAGTGAAGTTGGCTGTGGAAAAAAATTGATCTTATGAGACAGGATGACCTTATAAACCCCACTGCAAAACCAGCCAACAAATTATTTTCATTGCAATCACTGGCCAGCGGGTCAAAGATCCCACATTAAATGGCTCGTCCACCCCCGGAATCCTGGATCTGATGAAGCTCCTCTTTATCAACAAAGCTAAACTCACGTGGATGCAGCACCCAGGCTCACAGTGTGGTTCACTTTGATTCATGCTCTTTGATGAGGCTGCGAGGTTATGACAGATTCTTTATGAAGATCCTTTATGATGTGTGAAATTATTCATTTAGTGATGCATGGCCCTGAGAGTGAACACCTCTACGCCACCAAACACTCCTCAAGTGTTTTAATTCACTTAAAATCCTGGCATCGTATATATTTACTGCAATAGATGATAGTTCAGGTTTTAATCACAGGCGTAAAATGAAGCTAATAACATGGTGTTGCTTTGCCAAATCACCGAGCAAGGGAATCTTTTACATTCTATAAATTACATACTGTTAGCTGCTTATATGAGCTCAAATCATTAAAGAACTGATTCGGAAATCCTCCATCAATGAGAGATACGATGTGAAGAAGCTAGACAGATTCATTACATTTCCTCTTCATTGTTTACAGCACTCTCTCTGTAAAAGGGAAGCTGCAACGATAATAATAAAAGCCTATTGGAGAGACTTTGATCTCCTCTTCATGTTGCCACAGCAGCAGCCTGAATATTCCCTGTGAGCCTTCACACACAAAAGGCTGATATTCTTTTTTATCATTAACATGATAGCATGAAGTGCTGCCTGCAAAAGTTGCTTTCTATTTGAGCAGGATGCCAAATTAGCATTTCCTTTTATCAGATGATCAGGTGAAGCAGCTGTTAAGAACTCTTTATCAGTGTAGCAGTTATCATGGGTGAGACTATACTGGTATGATCATAGGTAGGTCATGCAGAGTTTCACCTTAAGTGTCAGGTCATGTAATGTGGTATGTTTCACTTGCTTACAGGCTATTTTTGCTACATACATGCTGCAGCTCACAGTGTCCCCATTCTGATGTTTTTTCTTCATGTGTCCCAGTTTTGATGTTTTCTGATCAGTGTGAACAGCAAAAAGCTGCAAGGAGTCACAGTTTTTCAGTTACCATCTGGACCACATGGAAGTGTGATGCACCATCAGATCAGGGTGTGCAACCTCTAGCAGCTTGAATATGAATACACAATCCAGAATTTGTCAGCACTGCCATGACTCTGTTACTGTGTGAGAAGATGCGCCAGTTAAACTCAAACCAGAGGACATACACTGGAAGTAAACAGTGTGGACATCAAGCGGGAGAGGCTTTTAAGATGGGAGGTACTTTGTTACTACAGTCTACAGCCATGCTAGCTGCTCTGTGAGACTACTCAGGCACAGTGGTGCTTTGAGCTAAATGCTAACATCAGCATGCTAACATGCTCACGGTCACAATACTAACATGCTCATGTTTAGCTGGTGTAATGCTATCATGTCCACCATCTTAGCTTAGCGTGTTAGCATGCTAATATTTGCTAATTAGCACAAGCTGAGGCTAATGGGAGATGAGATGAGATTTTGGATAAGCTGCAGCCAGCAGCTAATGGTGTTAACCAATAGATTTATGATAATACCTTGTTATCGCATGGCAAGAGGGTGCCTATTTATTCCAGTGGAGCTGCTCATCTGGCGCATACAGCAAAAAGTTTTCTCGCTTTCGGGTTCTAACTTAACATTGTAATGATGTCACAGATTTTTGTGAATCAATTTTTACAAATATAAAACCTCCATGGAAAGAATCATAGTTGACCTTGTTTGCAGTTTGAGGTGTCCGGTTAACAGTTTTACAAATGTGTCTTTTACAATGGTGGCCTGCAGGGAAAATGCTTTTTGGGCTGCAAGGGATTTTTTTTCTGCAATACCATGAGAAGCCACTGGGAAAAAGCTGCAAGGCTTAGTGGTGTTTGAGGTGGCCTGTGTTACCAGGGGGAAACTGGAGGATTGGTGCTAACGCTTTTACAACAATGCTGTCACATTCGGCAGTAACAACTGTAGGAGCGCAGTGCAGAGCAGCAGCAGCAATTAGCTAGCTAGTGTGATTCAAACACAGGAACTTACATGCACATAGGGCCTGTGACCACATTTTTCGTTGTCAGAAAAGCAGTGGCAGGGCAAAAGGGAACGCTTAATAAAAAAGCACTTTCGACATTAACATTAGCTAGGTAGCTAACGTAACATTACATTAACAGAGGTTTGACTACCTAAATAACAACAAGCTTACAACATATACGGTGATAAAAGCACAACACTCACCAGCAACGCTCAGTGTTGAGCAGACACTGACAAAAAAAACAAAACACTGTGGACACAGGCACCGACATGCACGCGTGGTCAAACCATATACCACAACATAGAACACAGAAGCTCACGTTACAACACAAAGAGGTAGTCTGTCGTCATCTCTGCTCATAATGCCATTACTCCACTATATCTTTATGTAGCAAGTAGTTGTTTGCCGCTATATAATTTAATGGCAATCTCTCCAATAGTTGTTGAGAAATTTCATCTAAAACTAAAAATGCCAACCTCATGGTTGCCCTGGAGGAAAAGTCAGGGGTTCACCAAAGTCATTAGGATCTATCCTCTGGGGACTATGATTGTTTGTATTAAATTTCTTGGCAAACCATCCAAACCAAAGTAGACCAAAGTGGACCAATCAACCAAACAAACAACAAGGCCATCCCTAGAGCCATGCTGCTAGTGGCAGCAAAAGTCAGATAAGAGCCATAATTTGGCCTTGAAGATCTGTAGTGTGGATATCAGTGCCTACTTTATACATATCAGCTAATAATAGCCAGCCACTATGTTTTTACTGTCATGTTATTCACCATGTTGGGTACTGTTCCTGATGTGAGTGGGAATGAACACAGTGTTCAAGCTTGACTAGTGCATTAACACCTTCGACAGCCAGCTGGTAGACAAGTCTGGACAGGGGACACAGACTGAGCTGTCAAAATAGCCTGTGAAATTGCAAGGAGGATACAGTAATATACAAATCACATTTCCCCTGTAGTATTATACTGAAGTAAAAATGACATAAATGTTGAGTAGTTACAACAGAATGTTTACTATATGACATAATATAAATAGCAAAAGAAGCTGGAAAAAGTCATGACTGTATCAATACAATACTCAGCAACAGAGAAATATCATGGGTTATAGGAAAATGTAAAATATACGTGATATTGTAATTTAGACAAAGGGATTCATAGGACAGGGTTTTAAAGGAAATAGGCTATGGAAAGCCAGGAAACAAAATTTCAACTACTGGAACTCCAATTTTTAGGGGTATGATTAAGATTTATTTCCTTTTGAAAATATACCCATAAATTTGTCATATGAAAACAATTATACAACCTTGAACAATTTATCACAACAGGATCACACAAGTTAACACCCACGTCCCTGCATTACAAAGAATTGCCCTTAATTGGTTTTTACTGTTTTTTTTCTTTTTCTAAACATTTAAAACATTTTCAACAAAAAAACTAAAACAATACAAGATTCCACTACAACTCTCAAATTGCCGTCTATTAAATACCCAGAACCCCTTGGTGCCCTAGGGAAGAATCCGGACACGCTAGCTTGAAGTGGTGCAATCAAAGAAAAATGTGAAAGGGGGGAAATTCAACCCATAAATCTGTGAAGCTCAACTTTGTCTTGTCCCAGAGAGGCCACGGGCCAGTAAATCTTTGCCATTGTGTCTGGCTACCGACTCTTTTATATCATATCAAGGGATTTGTCTGGCAGGAAAATCTGCCCATGATTTATTGTGTTATAAAATGGGTTTAACATGCCATTTCTGTAGCTGGAAGCTTTTCCAGAGTAATAACAACACTGACCACTGCTATTTCTCAAGAAAAGTGTCTAGTGTTGCTTGTAAGTGAGCTCTATGGTAAAAACAAAGCCCAGACTTCACATTGTAGCTACTGTGTGTGTGTGTGTGTGTGTGTGTGTGTGTGTGTGTGTGTGTTTTCCTTGAGTTTAGAAAAATCCCCATCTAATATAAGAGTCACTCCAAAGGGGGGCAATGACCTCTCCCAAAATTTATGCAGCATTTCTCTTGAATATAATAATTGTGATTTTGCATACAAACATAGATAATCCTCTGTTTTACTCAACAGTGACAATACTGTTGTTACATGACCGAACAAGAACAAAGGCCTGGAAAAATGCTTTGGACCCTATCATTCATTTTAATTGTTCCGTTCAACGAGAAAGGCAATGCGTGCACATGCACAAAGAAACGCACAAATGCAACATGCGCACACTGATGCACTCACACATACACGCAAACGCGCACACATGAACACAACGCACACCTCTCGTACTGCAGCTAAGATGGGTATTAGACAACTTAGTCCTGACATGTTGCAGCGATGATAGCTCTACTGCCACGCGAAGATGTCCCCCGTCACTCCCAGCGGCTCCCTCCTTCACCTTGATGTCATGGTGAGTCGACAACATCATTACTCATCACGTCACCACTGAAACACATGCCTAGTGCAGCACTATATCACTCCCATATTGATATGTTGGTTATAGTATTATATTCAATGTACTGTATGAGAACATTATTTCATATAAACACGTCCACGGTTTCATATATCACTTTTATATTCACATGCCCACTTTGTCACTAGATCACTGTCATATTGACACCCACTATATTAGCACGTCACTTTCATTGGTCACAAATCCACTGTGTCATAAAAAAAACTTTTTTTTCAGCTGATATGTGTGCACTTTGCTATCGTAGGCGTCAGTCTGCATCGTTTTCAAATCATTTTCATGTTAACCCGTCGTGGGCCGCTTGTTTCTGTCACGTCTGCTGATGCCCCGTTGGATTTGCGAGGGACATACTCAATATCAAAGTTGCTCTTATGGCGTCCTTTCCCTCGGCTCCAGGCAAACAGTAGCAGGAAGCAGAAGATGACCACACCCAGGAAGGACAGGCAGCCCATGGCTGTAGATATAATGATAGTCTTAATGTCTATGGGGACTGTCATGTTATACAGTACTGTCCCATTCCCCCATGTGCTGTTAGAGTCTGTCAGATAGTTTGAGCTCCTGTTGCTATAGTGGGATCTGTCTCCAATGCCCAGGCTCTTCACAGCTAAAGAGGCCGACAGGCTAGCGTTGCCAGCAGGGTTACTTGCAATACACAAATACACCCCGCTGTCATGCAGCTCCGCTGCCTTGATCTCCAGGGTTCCATCTGGTTGGACTTCCACCCTGCCGCTGCTCTTGGTTGTGATATAGCGTCTGTGAGGTGTAATCCATACCACTGAGGGCCGAGGCGCTCCCTCTGCCATGCAGCTCAGGCGGGCGGGCTGACCCTCATCAGCCATCAGTAGCTGGGTCGTGTTGGGTCCAATCCGTGGTTTGGTGCAGGTCATGTATCTGGAGACCAGAGGCTCCTTGAGGTCACGGAGAGATTTCCCCAGGAGGTGCTCAGGGGCGCTGCACTCTGGCTGCACATCCAGAATCTGCAGAGAGGGTGGCTTGTGGCTATTGAGCAGCCAAAGCAATCTGCAGTCGCACACTAATGGGTTTCCACCCAGACAGAGCCTCTGGAGGCTGTCTGGCGAGGCAAACACTCCCCTCTCCAGAGAGTCCAGGCGGTTCTGTGACACATCCAGTAGTTGCAAAGATTTGAGGCCCACAAATGCAAAAGGCTCAATAGAAATCAGTTGAGCCCCATGGAGGTGGAGCTCCAGCAGGTGAGGGAGTTGACCCAGCTCTCCCTGATGGATGTGCTGGATGCGGCAGTAGGACAAGTTGAGATGTGTGAGGTAGGGCACGTTGCGCAGGGCTGTGCCAGGGAAGGCAGACAGGTTAGTGTTGGTTATGAACAACGTTGTGAGGTTGAGGCCGTGCAGTGAAAGGGGAGGCAATGTGTCCAGCCAGGGCCAGTAATCAATCTCTAGTCGGCGGAGACGTGATAACCTCTTAAAGGAGAAAGGCTTTAGAAAACTAATGCTCAAATAGCGCATGCGCAGCTCAACCAGGCTGTGCAGATGTGCCAGAGCATCAGTAGGGACCACGGTCAGATTAGAACGCTCCAGGGTCAGACTTTGGAGTCCAAGTAATCCTGTAAATGCCCGCTGAGAGATGAAAACCAGCTCGTTGTCACCCACTTCCAGGTACATCAACTTCCGCAGATCTTGGAAGGCATGATCCAGGAGAACCACCAGTCGGTTGTGGCTGAGGTCGAGGCGAGTGAGGTTGGTCAGGCCTGACAGCACGCCAGCAGGAACTAGCTGAAGCAAGTTGCTGCGAAAGTTGAGCGAGCGGAGAGCAAGCTGGGACCGAAACGAGCCGGGCTCGACCACACTGATGAGGTTGTCGCTGAGGTCCAGGTCTTCCAGCTGCTGGAATGAAGAGAAGTTGTCTGGTGTGATGATGCGTAGCTTGTTTTTACTGAGGTCCAGGACACGCGTCTCGATGGGGATGCCTTCCGGGATGGTGGGCAGGCGCTTGCGGTGGCAGCTAACCGACTTGCTTTGGGCAGAGCACTCGCATCGGGCGGGGCAGCTCAGAGCCGGGCTGGCCAGGAGAAGCAGCAAGGCCCCGCCCAGGAAGAGGTGGCAGTGGATCAGGGCCGGGTGTTGCATGTCTCTTTTACCCACGTTGCCCTCTGTCATGCCACAGCTTCTTGTCCACACAGAGCACCATCACGAACAAGCCCTGCAAGACACAATACATGAACAAGTGTTAGAATACTCCACGCTCAGCTCAGCCTGTCATCACCTCTTTGCCTCTCACCTTCTTACATTTTCAACCTTTTATGTCTCTTTAAAGTGCCAAGTCTTTTCTCCCTTAATGAACTGTCCCTTTTCCTGGCAAGGAGGATATAATAGAATTAAACTCACAGGAGGGCGAGACACAGCAAGAGAAATATCAGCCGCAGAAAATTGTGAACCTTCATCACTGTGTTAGCACAAAAGGTTGCAGGCTAACTGGGGATGTTTCATGAGGATGGAAGATGTTTCGGCCCGTCGGCGAGAAATGACCCTCGTTAGAGTGCAGTGAGGATAAATGCCCATGTGGATTTGGTGTTGCTGCGTGTGTGTGACTGTGTATTTTGCATCAATGATAATGATGTGTTTATGTGTGTGTGAATGTGGCAAGTATTCAAGCTAAAATACAAACTAAACAGAGAATGAAGTGGCAGCTTGTGTTTGCTTCTATAAGTGAATCCACAGAGTTTTGCTGCAATGTTGCCAGGCGCACATACGGCAACAAATATATGTGACTCTTTAACTAGTAATCAGCATACTGAGTCATCTCACTGGCTTGTTGTTTCAGTTTACACTGAATACACAGAGTTTCTATATTTATCACTGACATCATGTGTTTCAACCTGCATCTATTTATGTAGAGAATACATACATCTCTCGTTTAAAAATCAATAAAAATAAAAGCAAGCAATGAGCACGAGCGCTGTGAAAAATAACACATGCATGCATTTACATAATCCCCACAACAGTTTCTATTTGCTTCATTGCTCTCGTAGTTTCTGTTTACGGCTTCTTACTGCAGATTACTGCTTCTTTATATTCTTTATTTGTTGTTGGATTGCTTTTTTTTCTATAGCAAGTTTATCTTATGATGAAGCCATTTGATGTGTGATGTAATGTGCAGCACTTGCTCTGCTATACAGTATGGTGGAGCAACATTACTGCAGTCACATGTGCTTGTCTCTAAAGCACACACAGTCTCAGCTCATGATGATACAAAGTGGTACAATTGGTATTGAAGCACTTTCTGCTTTACATGACAGGATAAATGCACTGTACCTGTAAAAACCAAGAAATAAAATGAAAATGACTAGTATTATTTCATCTTTTAAGTTGGACGATATGTTTGAGTGGAAGGAAATTAATCTGTGAAGTTTGCAGTGATGGTTAAAATATTTCAGGATTGTTTTTGTGATTGATCGGTTTGATTTGTGAGGGTTTTTCTGGTTGTTTCTTTTACATTTTGTTGATTTATTTAACTTTTTTTTTTTTTTTACATAAATGTTACATTTTCTATATTTATTCAATGTTTTCCACATTTATGTTATATTATCTACACTTATTTTACACTTTCTACATGGATTTTACATTTTCAACATTTATTATGTTTTCTATATTTATTTTTCACCACTTTCTACATTTATGTTACATTATCTACACTTATTTTACACTTTCTACATTTATTTTACATTTTCTCCACGAATTTTACATTTTCAACATTTATTGTTTTCTATATTTTCCACTTTCTACATTTATTTTACATTTTCCACATTTATTTAATGTTTTCTACTTTATGTTATATTATCTACACTTATATTACAGTTCTACATTTATGTTATGCTTTCTACATTTATTTTACATTTTCTACATTTATTTTACAGTTCTACATTTATGTTATGCTTTCTACATTTATTTTACGTTTTCTACATTTATTTTACGTTTTCTGCATTTATTTTACATTTTCATAATTTGCTCAATGAACTGTTGCTTCAAGTCCCAGCTGCCACACACAGGGGTTTTACGGAACGAGAAGATAACGGTGGGGTAATGGGGGGAAGGATGCATAGTTCAACAGTAAAACATGATGTTCTCTGAGTGCCATGCCTCCTCACAGCCTGGAAAGACACAGACTTTGACAGAAAATCACCTTCCAGCAGCCACAGGTTGTTGAATTGACAGATGGCTATGTAGACAGTGAGGCTGACCATAATTGCCTTATTACCAGTAGTATCTGCATTCTGCTCATGGCTATCTCTGCCAATTAGGTGTGCAAAGCCTAAGACACATCTGTGAGCGACGGAAATCTGAGTGCACATCATAAAGGCAAAGAAAAATGCTAGAAATATGAAAGATGCCTTTAAAAAGCTTTAGACTGCTTGCAGAGCTCTGTCAGTCACTGCAAAGCAAAAAAATCCAGCCAAGGTAAGCAGATGATGAGCACGCAGACAGACACATACCTTACTTTGATAGTGAAGTGAGTGACATTCAGAAAATAGCCGAGATGAGGCAGAAGGAGCCGGAGAGCACACACACACGCACACACACTCTTCCCCACAGCACTCACCCCTCCGCCCGGCTCAGCAGCTGCACTGCTCGCATCTCCATATCTCTCCTCTCTCCCTCTTCTGCCTATCGCTCCTTTATCTCTCCGTCCTCCTGTTCACACATCTTCCACCAAACTCCTTTTTCTCTCCCCAGTCCTGCCTGGCCTGGCAAAAGCCCCGGTCCGTTCATCAGTCCCTGCAGGCTGGGTTTTTATCGATCGCAGCGCAGAAACATCAGATGCCAGGAATGTAGCCTTTAACAAAGAGCAGGCCGTTGCCACAGCAACTACAAACCCTTACTCCCATCCGCTCTGTGTAGTCTGCCAATCACGTTAATGAAAAAAGGAAGAAATAGAGTAAGGAGGCTGATATGTTTTCTCATATTCCTTCAGTCCTTGCATTGAGAGAGCACACAAATTGAATACATTCCTGGAAATTCGGTGTCATTGGTATAGCAGAGCCTAGTTTAAGGTGTTTCCAATCTGTCATTCTGGCCGCCTTGCTATTTGTCGACCTGTCTTGTTGCCCATCCATCTGCTGCTCTGGTAACTATCTCTGTCTGTCTACCTTATTATCCGTCCACAAGCCTGCCTCTGTCTTTGTGTATTTATCTGTCTGCCTTTACCCGTCTGCCTCTGTTCCTCTCTGCCTCTCTGTTTAATAATTACAGTCCAGTTGTCTGTTGCTGCAGTGGGGAACTGCTCTGGTGATCTGTCGGAGAGTTGTGTGTCAGGAAGCACGCAGCCTGACCACGGCAATGCTGTTGCTTGAGATGTTGCGCACATAAAAACACTAAGTTATTTAAGATCATATCACAAAAAAGCACATTATAAAGTAGCTGTTGTTGTGCTGGAGGTTGTTTTTTTTTGCTTTCTCCAGAGTTAAACATTAAAAGAAACAAAGTTCAGCTTCTCTGACAGGCCACAGAAAAAAAAATCTAATGCCTTAATTCTAAATATATTCCATTTTACTGAGACTTTTCACCATTTTTAAAGCTGCAATCCTCCTAAACAAATCTGACATATTTACAGCAGATATCATAAATCTAAATCTCTCCCGATCTAGGTTTCGCGGTGCAGACACTGATAAAATAAAGATGATTTCACAAAGACTGTAAATCATGTCCTTGGATTAAAACACTATTCCAGCACTTGTACAAGTCCATAACCTTGAAAAATGATGTTGCTTTGATTCTGCTGAAGACCAGCAGTCTGTTTGATGTCCCAATCCATATCTGGCATACAGAGCTCACTGTCCTCCAACTGCTTTTGTTTTCAGTATTTTGCCTTAAAGACATGTTTCTCCCACCACTAAGTGACTAAATGGACGGTTGGTAAGGGCTGACAGAATGTATTACATATAATATTATGCGATCCTTCAAGTCTTCATGGCAGAATGTGGTTTTGAAAAATACAACATTACGGAGAAACAAATATACAACAAAAGTAGTTTGACAAAAACTGCATCTTTAAACGGTAGCATTGTAACAAACCACGTCTTCAAACATCGGTAGGATTAAAGAAATATGTAAGGTCACTGCTGACTAAAAATGGTGGCTCCTGCATTATATATTTTCTTTTGTATTGTGTGGCACCTGTTCAGAGTTAGCCTGAGATTTAGTAGCTTGTTTTAACGAGGCCTCTGTTTTTCCAGCTAAATAGAGCTAAAGCTTCTCAGACTTTCTGGCAATGGCAGATGGCAGAAGGAGTGAAAGGCAGATGGAAATAAAAATTACTTCAAAAATGTTAAGGAGCAGTTCTGTCTCCTAGAAATAATATTTATATACAACTAATCTCAAACAGCAAGTGCCTTTTTCAGAGAAATGCAATGCCAGCAAATTATCTTTTGTATTAATGAGGAGATGTTGCCAAATAATGGACCAGGCAAGTCAAAAAAATGCTGTATACTGAACGTATCAGCAAAATGTTCACTGACAACTTGTTTCTTTTGTTTTCCTCCAGAAAAGACAATCTTGCAATGCACTCTCCACTCATAGTGACTACAGCATTTTTTTTTTTTTTTTTCTAAATTGTGAATACAGTTTTTACCCTTTAAGGTCAGAGAAAGATTGTGATTTTGGTTAAACCATAAAGGGTCAGTTTGGATTTTTTTAAGTGGGGTTTTATAGGGTACTTATCCAAAGTCAGTGTATTACATACAGTAGATAACAACCGGCACGCCCCCAGTTTGGAGAGCCAGACTGGAGTCCGACATGGAAGCCAAGAAATGTACAGGTGTGGATGGGGGCCAGCGACAATATGTGTTTTAGTCACCTCAAAAAAGTCCCAACTAAAAAGTCAGTTAAAGTGTGCTCTATGTTAAGAGTATTCCCCATCCCTCCATCTGTAGGACAGCCCGTCCCAACGGGGAAGTCATTAGCATCTTCAGTTACCCATTTATGCTCTCAAAGCCACCAGATTCCATTGAGAAAAACAGTAATTTCAGCTCGCCGAGAGCATTCTGACTAACCCTTTAAACGCCAAAGTCACACAATAATACAAAGGTAGTGGTACACCAACAGTTCCTTTGTTCAGCAATGTTACATCACTGTTTGCTCAATGGACTCTGGCTTTGAGGAGGAGACTCTGGCTTCACTGGAAATCACTGTCTGACTGCAACATACAGCAGTAAAAATATTCTAAAAATGGCATACACTTAAACTGATATTGTTCTTTGTAGGTGGAACATTTTTAAGTGGCTGAAACACGTTTTGTCGCTGACCTCTCCACGGCTGTAGATTGCTTAGCCTCTATGTCAGACTCTAGCCTGCTTCTTTAAACTGTGGGTGTTCTGGCGGACATCTACTGTGTGTAATATACTGTTTTTGTAAGTACCCCATACTACACTACTTCAAAATATCTGAACTATTCCTTTAGCCAAAGTGCTTAAGAAGTAATGTCACATTAACTCTATGGAATGTTGTCTCTGAACATAATCCAGGCAACAGTTACATTATTAACACAACGTAATTGTGAATACTATTTAGGAATATAATTTCTAGGAACACACATAATAGAGTAGCAGAGTGCAACCATTATAATTAACTGAAGATGCTATGGTCAGTGTAGCATCTGTTCAACTCTATTTTTACGCAGTTGCTCTTTTTTTTGTCCCTGTGCACAGCTCTGCTGCCCTCGTGTTCAGGTGAACACGATATAAAGCTATGTAAAGAGTGAGTACAATCTGTGAAATTATTATTAAAATGAATACCTCATGGCACCAGGGGCAATGCGAAGCAGCAGAGCAGCCTTGTGGGTGTTTTTACATTTCATATTAAAATGAATCAATCAAATCGATGCATCCTGTAGTTAAAATGATCCAGTTAATTAATTCACTATCACCTATATGCACGTCCATGCCTTATGTATTTTGATTATAATAAGAGAATAGGAATCTGCTGGGTTCATAGGAAATTAAAAAACACACAAGGAACAATTCCCAGTGACATTTGAAGGATACCAAATTTGTACTCTGTGATCTCATTGATTTGTGGCCTGTAAGAAATAAATTCTTGCAGATATTTGAAACTATGACATTTATGACCATTTAAAGCAGCACTAATATTTTTATATTAACACTGAATAAAATGACTATGTGTAATGTGAAGGGTGTTGGTCCCAATGGTGTAGTGGTAGTTGATGAGGTGGGTGTACTTTTAGATAGATGGGTAGGTTACCAAGGAAGAAGTGGGTATACTCTCCTGTATATGCTTATGGCTTTTTGGCTGATAGGTGGGTATACTGTAAACAGCCAGATAAAGAGGTAGGTATATCCCATAAACCTGCATACACCCTCCACTACACCACTTGTTGCTTAAGGAACGTTTTAGCATCTTTTAGCTCATTCATTTGGTTTTACATCTCAACCATGTTTCCACTCACAGCTCCCACAAAGGCAGCTGTTTTCTGTACACTACCTGCCTCGACGTATTCTCATTGAGTGGTTCGTATGATATCCTACGAAAAAAATGCATGCACAACAGTTTGTATGATATCCTACAAATTTGCACCCCACAAATGATGTTAAGTCCTTAGCGTACAGTTGCGCAACTGGCATAAAGTTACGGAGGTTAGGTTTAGGCAATAAAAGTAACTGAGGTTAGTTTTACGAAAAAAATCATGGTGAGGATTTACCTTATTTAAAATGACTCAAAGTTTACACAGATCCAAATACGCCGCTTAAGGGGAAAGTCTCGAGTGAAAGTCTGTTTCTTTGTGACCCATCCACCACCCCGACCTGCTACCTTACAAGCGCTCTTGACTGCTTCCTTGTTTACTGCTGTCAGCGCATTGGTCACGTTATCGCAGCCTTTCAAAATACCTGGGATATGTACGAATTTGGGTGCATTGCTTTTCGTAGGAAAAGACACATAATATTTGTGAGAACAGCCTACCTGCCTAGCACCACAGGTCAACAAAGCTAGCAGCTAATGTTAGCTGGTGAGCATAGTGAAGAATGTAGCTACTAAAGAGCCAGATATTATCCTTAGGAGGTGGTGGAGACCTAAATTGAGCTTGAAAAAGAGTGAATATTGGACTCGTGCCCAATTGAATGCTAATGTTAGTCCATGTTTGTTGGATGAGTAAAGAACATGCTTGCAATAACAACTTTATAATCTGATAATATTGGCCTCAATATATGTCACGTCTGCAAGAAATATTGATGCAAGATCAAAGAAAGAACTTACAGACTTTAAGTTATCTATAGGACATCATGACTCTATACTCTGAGTGGCCTATTTCTATACAGCTAAGTCTCTGATAGGCTGACCCAGGCTGACCTAGGTGGCACACATACAGTACTGTGGTGGCCATTTCTTGACTCCCTTCGAGCCCAGCCATATTTTTAGAAACACTTGGAGCCAACCGTGTCATGGGCAAGATGGAAAACATACAAGATCCCACAGAATTTTGGGTAAATGGTAATGGTGAGGGGGGTCATTGAGAAGGGCAGCCTACAGGGTTGAGCATTTTGGGATTTGGTTCTGAATTGGATTAGAGTCAGTGAAACTGTAGAAAATCTGACAGCCGAAAAGGAGCTGTAGGGTGATGCATGAGTCACTGTGAGAGTGAGAGCGAGAGAGAGAGGAGGAAAGAATAAAGAGAGCGGCGTATATAAAGCAGAAATACATGAAGAAATGAGGAAAGCCACGCTTATGAGATTAGATAAAAGCCTTGTTTGCTTGAGTTGACTGTGATTTCTAATGTGCTTTTAACCGAGTAAAGCTTGGGAAACTGATTCAGCTCTTCCAGGAGATCTTCGTAATACTCAAACAACGCTCGGTGCATGTGTTGATTTTAATCTGGCAAGACGAGCACCATTAAAACCCTGTTCATTATCACACTACTCTCCAAATCTGCGGCCTTTGACAAGAGCAGAGCAAAGTCCTGAGAAGGACTTAATTGGACTGTACCAATTAATTTTTAACATTACCCCAAATTGCAGTATTGATCGCCACAAAATTATTCATGAATTAATCATGACTTTTTATTGGCAGAATGTGTGTCTGACACTTTTCTTCATGCCCTTAGGTGTCCATTAAATCAATGTTTTGTATCTTTGTACCATCTGCAGTACCGCAACTTTAATCTAATGTTATTAGCACAGTTACCTCAATATGTGTGGTTAGAGGTATAAAACATTAAAGGCATGGGTGGTTTTTGTGGCGACCGCGCATAATAATCTCGACTATAAATCCTCTCTCCCCTCCGCACGGCCTTGCAAACATGAGGCTTTGAATTCACTTACATGGATGCAATTATTTTGCGACCGGCTCCTTGGAAAGGAGCCATTATTATTTTCCTCAACATAAATCTTATTCAGTACAACCTCTGCAAAGAAGCTTTAATGCACAATTTACATTTGTTTGCTCATTAAAGGAAAAAGCATGTATTGCTTTTAAGATTTTACTTGTCACTTTGGATCACTGGAGTCATAAATGAACACAGTATTCATTCATCCTGCTGTTTTTCCTTGAAATATTAAACATGTGCCTGACTGTCCTGCTTTGCTCGTTTCCAGATATAATAGTGGCTTGAATAATGGAATTATTTCACATGAGAGAGTTCACATGTAGGCAATTACTGCCGCAGTGTGAGCATGTAACATGACATACTCTGCATGATAACTGACCTGAAAGGACACATCGTTAAACCAATCATCCTTTATACATTTATGTGTTGATGCACAGACAAACATGCGTGCAAATTGTGTTTACAACTAGCAAAGTTTCACATGTAATTTACTGCTGATTCAGAGAGGGGACCTTGTTGTGATACACTGAATTAAGAAAACATGAGATACATGTTCTATTCATCAAGTTGTCTGATGAAACAAAGAAAATCCCTGTTGATTGCCCTTTTTTATGTCCATCCCATGACACAGACCATGAACAGAAAGAGAAGCAGAGGACTTTTAAGATGTACAACAGTTGAAATGTAGGCTGTGCAAAAGCACCAGGAAGCAATACTTTGTATTGTCAGTGTAGCCTGGTCTCAGTTTAATGATAATTCATTGTATTCACAACAAATGCTAACAAGCCAAATGCAATTTCTATTCTGGGAATTGTGGTACTCTGCACACCCACTGCCCACCCTGCAGAGTGCAAAATGTCAGCGGAGTTTTCAGGATGCTGTTGGGAATCGGAAGTTGAACCATGTTCTTCGCGGCTAATTAGTGCTTGTGCATTCAAACTCTGCCAATTAAGCAGCTCCACTGGCCATGTTTCCTCTGAAGCGGTGCCTTGTTGAGCCATCAACAGCGGATCCTGTCTTCCACCATGTGGCTTGTTGTACGTCTGCTGTGCTGCGGGCTCGCAAGAGATGTTGCTTTACCCGGCAGTCTCTGGATTTAGAAAAGTCCAGTTAATACTTAGTCAGTGTTTGCTCATACTGATAGACAGGGAGGGATGGCGTAGTGCCTCTAAACTACAGCCTCCGGAACTGAAACAAAGGCCACAAACACTCTGGAACAGAGCCTCCATGCTGTGGACATGAATAATGTGAATATTATGTTCCTCCACCAGCTGAATTATGTCACAGCAGTATGTGCCTTTCTTCCTGTTTGTCACTTTAAAAATTGTAAATTCAAATTCAATTCCCTTTAATTGCTCCTTATTACAGATATGATGCCAATTTTATGTTGGGCTTACTTCTCATACTAAAAAATATTAGTATTGTACATTTCTGCATACCACAGATATGTTACATTTATATGTTTCGTATGTTAAATTTGTACATTTCATATGTAGCGTACATGTTGAAACTAACTAACAAATTAACCCCAGGATTAACGTGTGGTTAGGTGTAGGCACAAAAACCACATGGCTAGGGTTCAGAAAACCTAATGTTTTGGCTTAACATAACCAGTTTGGTAATTTAAAATACAGCTGGACATGCACCAAATTCTCATTCAGAAATGCCTAGTGTAGTCGCAGCAAACACTGCTGGACATGTTCCATAATCTTGTTAAAAATACCTGGTTTTGCCACTACAAACACAGATGGACATGTCCCAAACTCATTAAAATCACCCAGGTTTGTCGCTACAAAAACAGCTGGACATGTCACAAACTGTCATTATAATCCACCCGTTTTTGTCGCTACAGGATGCCTCGACATGTCCCAAACCCTTGTTAGAGATACCTGATTTTGTTGCTACAAACACCATTGAACATGTTCCAAATAGTCGCTAAAAAATACCCGCTTTTGTAGCTACAAAAACAGCTGGACATGTCCTGAAATGTCATTAAATGGTTTTGGGGCACCTACTTGCTCAACTGGTAGAGCATGCACCCTGTGTACAAAGGCTGTGTCTTTGCAACAGCGGCTGCATTTGATTCCAACCCACAGCTCTTTGCTGCATTTCTCCCCCTTTCAAGCTCTATCTGTCCTATCTAATGAAGGCAAAAAAAAGCCCCCAAAAATATCTAAACCAAAAAAAAAAAACCCCAACAACTCAGTTTTGTCGCTACAAACACAGCTGGACATGTTCCAAGCTGTCATTTAAAAATAGCCACTTTTGATACTACAAACACAGCTGGACAAGTCCTGAAATGTTATTAAGAAATACCTGGTTTTGTCGCTACAAACTCAGCTGGACATGTCCAAAATTGTCATTAAAAATACTCAGTTTTGTTGCTGCAAACACAAATGGGCATGTCCCAAACGGGAGCGTATCTATGTTTCCAGGGTTCTATGTTTCCCGGGTTCTATGTTCCCCACTTAACCCTGCAAAAAAGGTTCTATGTTCCCCGCTTACACAAAAAAGGTTCTATGTTTCCCCAGTTCTATGTTCCCCGCTCAACCAAGCGGGAAACATAGAACCCTTTTTGTGTAAACGGGGAACATAGAACCTTTTTTGCAGGGTTAAGTGGGAAACATACCTGGGAAACAAAGAACCCGGGAAACATAGGGATGACCCCGTCCCAAACTCTCTTTCATTAAACAAGCCAACTGGTTTTGTTACTACAACATGCCTGGACATGTACGGAACTCTCGTTAAAAATACCTAATTGTGTTGCTACAAACATTGCTGCACATGTCCCAAAATGCTGTTAAATTATACAACAGTTAGTTCTGGCCCTGCAATCTGATTGGTCGAGAGACAGTAAAACCGTGATGATATTGGAGTATAACATCAGGGTTATTTCACTGTGTATCACTCCGCCTCACAGCTGATTGCAATCAACAATCAAATCAAAACTGACGGTTAGTGTCAGTTAGGTCAGCAGTTGCGTTGTAGGCTAATTAATTCATCCACTGTCAAACAGCCAAAAATATGGATTTATTTCCTAAAATAAGTTTTGAATTGAACTATGAATGGTCATCAGAGGAAGATGAGGGAGAGGAGAAGCTGAATCCATCTGAGCACACATCCAGGTTTGTCAGTGTTTCATCAGCGGAGCTCAATGACTTGGAGAAAAGCAACATACTGTCAGATCAGAAGGCAGAGTTGGCTGTGTCTGTGAAGCGACAGTCCACCATGCAGTCACCAGAGACTTATTTCACCGGCTGCACAATTAATGGAAACGTGCAGATAAATGTGTATAAAGAGTAAGTGCCTGGCGCACCATGTCTGCATTACATAGCAACGGTGACAGCGGAGACCTGAGGGAACTATTTTTGTTGGTGGAAGACAAATAAAATGCTTAAATTATCTATTTTGTCCTCAGTTTTCAACATTTCTTAATCAGCCTTGCTTATTTAACTGTTGAACTGTTATATAAAAGCAATATCACACTCGAGCTTGTGATGTTGTACTGTGATATCGTCACGGCTGTGATTCGGGATGTTGTACTGTGATATCGTCACGGCTGTGATTCGGTCGTAGGCACGAGGCCGCAGTACGACATCACTCCCTCTCCTGTGATATTGCTTAAATATACCAGGTTTTGTTCCGACAAACACAGCTGGACATGTCCCAAAATTGTCATAAAACAAAAAACAAAACAGTTTTGTTGCTACAAACACTACTGAATGTCCCAAACTGTCGTTAAAAAATGCCTGGTTTTGATGCTACAAACACAGCTGGACATGTCCTGACATGTCGTTACAAAAAATGTCCGGTTTTGTCGCTACAAACACGGCTGGACATGTTCCGAACTGTCATTTAAAAATAGCTAAAAATAGCTTTTGTGCGACTAACACAGCTGGACATTTCCTGAAATGTCATTAAAAATACCTGGTTTTGATGATACAAACACAGCTGGACATGTCCTGAAATGTCGTAAAAAAAAAAAGTCCGGTTTTGTCGCTACAAACATGGCTGGACATGTTTCGAACCGTCATTTAAAAATAGCTAAAAATAGCTTTTGTCCGACTAACACAGCTGGACATATCCTGAAATGTCATTGCAAAATACCTGGTTTTGATGCTACAAACACAGCTGGACATGTCCTGAAATGTTGTTAAAAAAAAAAACACTGACTAACACTGCTGGACATTTCCTGAAATGTCATTAAAAATACCTGGTTTTGATGCTACAAAGACAGCTGGACATGTTTCGATCCATCATTTAAAAATAGCTAAAAATAACTTTCTGTCCTGAAATGTCATTAAAAATACCTGGTTTTGTTGCTACAAATACAGCCACCAAATATGCTGGAAGCATTATGACTGTTTCCTGTCTTGTCTGAATAAGGCCATAATACATGTTTATGTAACAGACACCTACTGGATGACAAAATGCAATTACTTTCTGCTTTCAGCCACAACAAAAACTTTGGAGATGTTTTTGAGTCACTAATTTACAGTAGCACATGGATGGAAGAGCTTGAATTGATACATTAACAAGCCATTAAGTCTGCTCTTTTAAATGTTAGTAAGTAATTAATTACTGGCTTTTGCTACAGACGCCTCTTCCAGAAGTTAAAGGACCAAAAAAGTCCATTAAGGTCCTTCCTCATTAATTAATGAACTAGTTAAGTAGCTCATCCATTAACTGCTTGCCAAATTGAAATTTGGTCCCCCAAACATTAACATGCAGGCACTCAAATCTGTAGCTCACGGTACACAAAATCCTGTATTAATATTCATACTACATTGTACACTTATCCTTTATGCTATTATATATTCTACCTCAGTGCCGTTGTCATTGAAGGACAGTCACACAGTAATCACATTGTGTGAAATGATTGCTTGAAAAGACACCATTGCTTCATTTCAATGGCTGCTTAGGTTTCCTCCGAAAGGAATAATCAGATTTTCCACGCTGTGTCGACTGGCATTACGTTTCTCTACCTATCTTGGCGAGTGTTCTGTGGAATAGCAGATTTTTCTCACCCTCTGTCTCTTGTTGTTGCTTATAAATCAGAGTGTTACTTGAAGGACACTCACCGTATTAGGTTCCTGTCTAATTTTAGTCTCGGGAGGTAGAACTCATCCATTTTTCATGGTATATGTGTACCACCGCTGATTCATAGGGCTCTTTCCCATTCACCAAAATGAGATTTGTCTTAGCATACTACAGCAGTTTTTTTTTCTGCGCCTGCTCTAATAGTGTTATCATCTGCAAACAAATTCCATGTAATATGTTTCAAAACGGCACTGACGTTTAGTTCCAACTTTCAGCAGTTTGTAACAGTGCCATCAAAGGCTCACTGCAGCTGGGTATAGGGGTTAGGATTATCTCCAGTTAAGCTTGTGTGAAATCCTAACAATCATATTAAAACACCAAAATAGCCCACATACAAGTTTTTACTTAACTGGAAAAATCTACACACAATGTAACACATGATTTTCTTTTCCCGTAGGTGAAGGAACTAACCCATGGCTACATTCAAAGCTCTGTCTCTTCCAATCTCAGACGACGCCAAACCACAACGGCAAAGAGGCGTCGCCACTTTTAAAAGGTCAAGTGTTAACTTACATCTATTCCTTACCTCTAAAAATAAAAAGGGAAAAGGAGCTTGTTGTCAACATTTTTATGTTTGCCACAAACTCAGGGGAGGCATTTGTACAGTCCTAGTAGGGGCCTGTTGCAATTATATGGTGCCCACATCGATCCCAAGTATTGATTAAAGTCCGTCCTTAATTTTTAAGATTCAACAGACGTGTCTCTGGATTTCAGAGGAAATAAGAACACTGGAAAGTGCTCTCGTTTGAAAACAGCCAGGAAGCTCATAAATAAGACATTTTTATTAACTTAAAGAGGAAACATAAATGACTTCCAACATCTTGTGTCTGTGTTGTGTTCATAGGAACTGAAGCTTTGATAAGAGTCAATATAAACAGCTAGATTCAATTACAGGGAGAGATAAGCAGATATGATGCAACAGCTTTTTTAAAATGAAATTTCAGTTTAATCCATCATAGAGTGAATACAGAGAGCAACCCTACAAGTCAAACTATAATGCTCTTGGTCCTCCTGTAGCATCACCTTTGGAGGCTCAGGGACAGCATGTCAATCTCCGCTCATTACAGGCAGTGTCAAATCAGCTTCACGGGAGTTGTACAATTCCTGCTTATTAAATGGGTTAAATTAGGTTAAGGCAACAAAAGTTTGCGATTAGGTTTAGAGAAAAGCATGGCTTGGTTTAAAATAACTAAACTAAATTGAAATAACTAAATCCTACCAAGTAACGTAACGTCACATATTACAAGACATACTACGCTACAAAATAAAACACTGTTGACTTTTGGTTTCACATGGGACATGAACAGCAGTCTCCTGGATGAAAGTCTGAGTCTGTTTAGCGTGCCGATGCTAAAGGGTGCCTCGGTGCATCAATAACTGATGCTAAGGGCCACTGACCAAGCATCGGTATTTGACTAGTTGGGAGTGAGGACGTGTTGAAGCAACACATCTTACTCCCTGTATGTAGTTACTGGTACAGCGTAAGTTTCCAAGGTCCAAACCAGCGATTATTTTTCACAGTAATTGAAGTAATAGTTTTAGTTTTGGGAAATATGCAGATTAACTTAATAGTCTCCTTTAAGATGTTGCACTTTTCTGTATGCTGCTACTGCCACTACTGACTTAATGTGTTTTTATTTATCTCTTTATAGCTCTTAGGTTATCATTTATTAGTATTTATTTATTTTTTAATCATAGTACTGAGACCTGAGTACTGTATTTCGTTCCTTCATGTCCCTTCATGGTGTGAATGACAATAAAGATCTATCTATCTATCTATCTATCTATCTATCTATCTATCTATCTATCCTATCTGTAGGGCTGTCACATTCTGGTCGGTTGGTCGATATGCTCTTGTCCGACCTAATTCTCATTTGTTGGACAGTCGCTGGTGTTACTTTAAGAAGGCCGTGTATCCACCAAAGTGTTTCTTTTCACAGCTGAAAATTGTAGTAGTAGTAGTAGTAGTAGACTTGTATTTGTCCTCTGTGATGGTTGGTCTTTGTGGTATTTGTCCCATCCCTTCTCCACTGAGATTGGACGGCTGGTGACAGTGGATAAACGGATCCATGTCATTGGTCCGACAGCCCATTGGTCCGACATCCCATTAGTCCGACGGTCCGCGGTGCTGAATGGCTCCCGTCGGGCATATTTCTGCCTTGATGGTGCGCCGCGACCGGCTCTGGGTCAGCTGGGAAAGGCTTGAGGCGAAGCAGGCTCACGGCTTATGTGTTTGTCACTTTCTTTTTCATTTTAACCCACACCATGATCTTTTCCTAACCCTAACCAAGTGGTTTTTGTGCCTAAACCTAACCAGACCTTAACCACAGGGCATCATGATGATTTCGGAATGGACTTCGGAACAATGGGTATAATATGGTCGGAAAAATGGGATGTCGGACCAATGGGCTGTTGGACCAATGGGCAGTTCCCGGATAAATGCAGCATTTTACCCAAAGTTAAACATTGGAAAATAGATAAATAATCACAAAAGACATTCAGGGTCAGAATTATCACTATGGATTTATTTTACTAAGTCTCTCAAAAGACACTGCAGTTCAAGGCTGGATTACAAAGCCTCTGAAAGGAATAGGATCACACCGGAGCAGCACCATAGCTAATGATGGCTAAAAATATTAAGTCTCTTATGACATCTTCATCCACAGAATTAACTTCTATAGTGTCCAGTATGCCAGATTTTTCTCATCTGTCCTGTTCAATGCTTAGTGCTGAGATGGACTCACACACGCAGCTCAACTGGATGCTCCCAGATACACTGCACAGTATATTTTCAGATAATATTACATTGGACATCCCATTGATTTTTCACTTGAGGCATTCCACTTGCCCAAACATAGAGTTTACTTGCCCACCCTGGGCAAGTGTTAATGTGGAGCTCTGTGACAGGAAAAAAACACAGACAAACAAACAAACGGGACTTTGACCCAAGAGACTGCTGTTTGTGTCGCATGTGAAACCAAAAGTCAGTGTTGAGTTATTTTAACTTAGGTAAAAGCTTAATGTAAGTTACAATGTTGACTTACAGTAAGTAATGTACTTAGCTTATATCACGTAAGTATGCTATAGCTTACATCACGTAGGTACGCTGTTACATATAATTGAATGTAATTAAAGTTATGAAACAAACCTACCTACTTCAGCCCAAGTCATGATCTTTTCCTAAACCTAACCATGTAGCTTTGTTGTCTAAACCTAACTGTGACTTTTTCACAATGCTTACCACTTGTTTCGTACAGGTCATTCTGTGGTAAATTTGTTGTATTTAAAAATGCTCCTGGGGGTTGTACAAGAGGGCAGAAACAAATAACCTATGTGGATGTATAGGTTGAAAGACTTGTTGGAATAAAGTTTAACATTAATAATATCTTACATATGTATAAATAAATACATAATCAAAATAAAAATGTTCGTTTCTATGTTTTTAAAAACAAACAAAAAAGAATTTACCGTAAAACTTGAATTAAAAGCCTGGGCTATTATTTTCTTAAATAACTAAAATCTACGGCCCTATATTTGGGACAGGCCTTTAATTCCTTTCACACAAAAGTGTTGCTCAACAAAGATGGGAAATACAGTCAAATTGTTTATTTAAACCAGTATTACTTGTATAAAACTTAGGCTTCAGATAACTTATCTTACTATGACGAAAACTCTGTCTGTGGGTCTGTGTGTGTGTCTGTTTCACATTTTTCTCCTCACTGACTTGGTCATGTGAAATTTGACAACATGCGAATGAAGCAATATTACATCAATTGGCCAAAGGGGGGCGCTATAGCAACCAATTGAAATTGCAAACTTTGAATGGGCATATCTCATGCCCTGTATGTCGTAGAGACATGAAACTTTGCACAGAGATGCCTCTCCTCATGAGGAACAAATTTGTCTCAAGAACCCATAACTTCCGGTTATATAGATTTTCCACCATTTTGAATTTTTTGAAAAACACTTCAAATCGATCTCTTCCTAGGAAGTTTGACCAATCTGCATGAAACTCAGTGAACATAATCTAGGGACCAATATCTAAAGTTCCCTCTTGGCAAAAGTTGGAAAACTTACTAAAACTGAGCTTCTATAAGGCAATGAATATTGCGGAGGGCGTGGCTCATCACATAAAGGTGTATAACATCTCAAGGGTTTCACCAATCACCACGCAGCTTTGTAGGCATATGACCACAGATAATCTGAGGGGACCCCTCCATTATTGACCCCATCAAACAAAATGGGGGTGCTAGAGAGCTAATTTCTTATCTAGGCCTAACCGCCGTATCGATTTTTACTAAACTTGGTAGATATGTAGAACAGGACGCCTCAAGGTGACTGGAGAAATTTAACTCTAATTTGCAACTGGGTGGCGCTATAACAACAGAAAAATGCTTAAAAATGGTTAAAATGCGACCGATCGCTGAGGCTCTCCCTGTGGCCGAATGTTTTTTGTTTTTTTCCTTCTAATTTTTGGTGTGACTAAGTCATGGTATGGTATGCTGTACATAATCACGGAAACTGTCAGTGTGTCATTCTGTCTGTCTCACGTTTTTCTACTCACTGACGTGGTCAGTCTATGTGAAACTGCATATAGGCATTGAGGATTGGCATAAGTAGAAGGTGACAAACAGTGGCGGTTCTAGGCCAGTTTCAATGGGGGGGCCAAGCTAGGGCCAGTCCTTTTGATACAGGGCACATACAAGTAGGGTCATATATCTAAGTCTGAACAATAAGGTATATATATATATATATATATACAGTATATATATATATAGTATATATACATTGTTCCAAACCCTGTAGGGGGATCCGGGGGCAATCTGGTGAATTCTGAGAGCCAAGTTATGATAATGAGAACATCTTTGTGCTTTTTATGTGTGAAAAATGTTCTATTATTACTAATAAAAACACAAAGCTACCAATGGGTATGGACTAGTCAATTATGAATCATTCATTTGATCACACACTGGGCATTTTATTGAGACTAGGCTTTTAAGTGAAGTTTTACAGTAGGTAAATAAATGGCCATAAAAGTATAATTTGTGATACAAACAGAAAATCGTATATGCACATTTTATTTCCATTATATATATTTTTTCTAATTCTGCCTAAAATCCAATTAACACCTCAACATTTATTTTTTAATTTTCAGACAATTACTTAATGTGTCAGGCTTTAGATGGCAGACTAAGGAGATTTATTTTCTCATCTAACCCTGGGCAAGCAAGTGAATAAGCTTATGCCCCAAAATGTCCTTTAATTTTGTCCCTTTCTACGTGCGTGCTCTACTATCAAAGGATATTTTTAGACCTTTTTGTCAAATCTCTTGGGTTCATCCCCTCCCAGCTTCAGGCCTCTCATTCAGTCAGAAAAGATGATTCATCTCGGCGAATGAGAGGCCCACAGTTAACAATACTGTAGTTGCATCACAGTGCCAATAATTAGGTGATTAACTTGTGCATTTTGAATTAAAGTTTCCAATTCATTTGCAGTGCTTGGGGACATCTTACTTCTACTTTCTGCACACTATCTCAAGGTCACTGCAAACCTCACTTCCATCATTTCTTAAAAATATATTTCAAATGATAATTAACATTATCCGTAGTTAGGTTAGGTATCAGAAACCTGAGCCAGATGCTTCTGACAGCTCTATAATTAATACTAGCTCTAAAAGTCAGTCATTTCCTATTAGCTGCCAAGGGATTCACGATCATAATGTGCTTTCATTCCCAATTTTTTTTCTCTTAGAATTTACACTCCTCTCGTTCCCTTGAAAGCCTCCTCCACTTACAAACTATGTCAGCATGGGACCTGATATTTCCTCTGTATTCAGCTCCACATTTCTAGGAAGTAATTTTGCCTGTTAGCAATTATTAATAACAAGAATCTGATGAAAGCCTGAATGCTGGGTAGATCTCTGGAGCAGCTAGTTTTTCAGACAGATGTTTGAACTTGTGCGGACGTTTTGTGCCAAAGCCGCAACATGTTCTCACTGGCTTCAAATCACTTTGTATTTACGAAGGGGGTGAGAGAAATAAACTGCAGCAGCATCACAGCTTCTTTCAGGAACTACAGTTTTAAATAACTAACACCGACTTAACAGTTTTAGAGTGAAAAATCTATTTTGACAAGTCTCAAAATTGAGTTAATCCTATATTAATGATATTTGAATATTATGCCCGCTTAAACTTGATATCATATTTAAAACTGAGTCAGTTTCTCCACTTGTAAAAATAAGAATTAAATCTGAAAACAGGTTTTTAAATCCCACAGAAGTCCATGTTCCCTCAACAGTCCTGAAAGCTATTTGACTGTGGACTAAGATGTCTTTTCATTCTGGTGTCAGTCATCACATGAATACATTTTTGGCTTAGACCCAAATGATATTAAATACACAGAGCACCAGTAAATATTCTCAGTGTTAACATCAGTGTGTGCTGAAAGCGTGAACTTTCTCCTGTAATTTTCCTAGAGAGCCGTTTAGTTTGCGCCATCTCTTTTTACATCAGACCCTCAGCGAGGGATTAGGCAGTCCTCACTGGCACTGAATAACATTGGAGGATTAGCACTTTCGCCTGTCACCAAATCATTCTGACGGATTAGCAATCTCCACCGTCACTCCCGAGAATTCACTCCGGCTCCAAAAGAATTCAAGTCGCTGTGACAGCCAAGGTGACATTGGAGTGAAAGGGAAAGAGTCATTTTCCTCAACCCTTTCTGACAGAATGCCCTGCATGGACAGCGTTAGCATGACGGACATTTACCGGGAGCTGTAAATAGACAGCATGAGCAACAGCAGTCAGGTGGGCTTACATACTGCTGAATGAGTAAATAGGCTACAGATCATGGATCACTTCTGTCAGCTGCACAGGTGTTTGTTTTTACTACTGACAGGTTCAGATTGTTATTCTTAGTGTCTGACAACATTATGGAAAGGATCCCTACAGAGACGGACAGTAATTTTAGCTTGTATATAGTCGGCATATTTTCATATCTAACTGGGTGACTTAAAGGTTTATTTCAACAATACGGAGTTGGTAATTGTTGGAACAGTAGAAAAATGAACAAAGATGTTTTTTGTGAGGTTTTATCTTGTTTCTGTCCTCTTTGAATGAAGTGTGTTTTATGATGATAAAATTAAATTCTTTAAATGGAGTCTGGTAGGTTTGCTGATGCCTATCTCTGAGCTGTTTTTGGTTCAACAAAAAGGCTTACTCTTTAACAAAAAGTTCTCTCTCTGTAGGGAACCTTTTCATAGTGTTGTTAGACAATTAGAATAACATTTTGAGCCTGTCAGTGGCAAAAACAAGCAGTTTTCTTGGATTTAAATTTAGATTTGACAGTAACCCATTAACAGTATATTGCAGTCTGTTGTCTCGCTAAATACTGGACCAATTTAAAAAAATGTCCTCATTATTTGCTTTGACCCCCAAAATGAGGAAAAATAGGGTCCAGGTTGAAAAATATTTATACCCTCATAGACTTCATGAAATAATGGACTCAGCTATAGTGACATCACCCAGTGGTTTGTGGACTTAAGTTTTGAAGCCTCCAGTTCAGCATTTTAGCCATTGCCATCTTGTTTTTTTGGAGCCAGAAGGGACAATATTTGGACAAGAGGGCAGAGCTGAGGAGAAGCGATGGGTGGATCTCATTCACAGACTGTGGCAACGCTACGCAGATAGCCTGTCACTCAAGCAGCCCCACCCTTAAATATTGAGTGAGTTATACAAACATTAACGCCGGGTGCACAACCTATTTTTCCTGTTTCAATGGAGCATTTCCCCAACGCATTCCCCACCCCCAGAACAATGCTGCGAGGTTCCGTTGTTGACTGACCTGGCCAGATGTGGGTGGCTAGCTAGTGTGCTGTCGGCGAGAGCTGTTAGCGAAGTCATCTAGCAGAAGAGCTAGCAACATCTTCCTGCGAAGATCTTTCATGTTGACTGTCACTGTACCAACTGAACTGAGACAAGTTGAGTAGTGTACTATTGAAAGAGCTGATATATAGGCGCAAAATGGGCTATGGAAATGAGCACAAAATTCTAAAATACAGATTAATTATCAACTGCATAGAAATCAACCTGTGGTCAACAATCACTTTTAATAGTGGAAAAAAAAGCTTATGCTTATTTTTCTTTTGCATAAATAAATGAGATATTGTTTGTTTACAACTGCGATTGCAATTTATTTCCTACTTCCAGCACCATAACGCTCTGTTTCTCCCATGTTGTCAACACCCGAGTAGGAAAAATCCAACGCCTCCACGGTCCAATGGTCAATGGAACCGCTGCCGTGCTGCACGCAAGTCTGTTACTATCGGTCGTCTCACCTCCATTGGAACGAATGACTTCAGGTCAGCGTCAATCCGTCAATGTGTTAGGTTGTGCACCTAGCTTAACCCCCTGCACAGTTGTCATGAAATGTTGAAATTAGCTATAGAGACCAAAACTGAATTTTTGTACCAGGCTGTAAACATGTTTATTTCTGCTGTAAAGTTGGGCATTTTAACATGGGGGTCATTAGGGAATTACTCTGTTTTTGAGCCAGCCTCAAGGGGCCATTGGATGAACTGCAGTTTTTGGGACTTGGGCATTGGCTTCATTTTTCAGCCTAGGAGGCTGCCACTTGGTTACCCTTAAAGGGTTAAAGATATGCAGAATTAAGGGTGGGGCTACAATGCGTGACAGGCTGTCTGCAAAGCGTCACCATAGGCTATGAGTCAGATCCACCCCTCACTCCTCCACAGCTCCACCCTCTCGTCCAAATCCGATCACTTCGATGGCCGAAATGCAAGCCGAAGTCCACAAATGCTCTACGCAGGGCTTGACGCTAACTTTTTTCCGACGGAGCACATGTGCTCCTAAGTTGAAAAAGTAAGGAGCGCATAAAGAACTTTAGGGGCACAATGTAAATTGATCAAATAATGTGTTTTCCGTAATAAACGTGATGCAAATAGACATTTACAAGCAAAATTATTTAATGAATTTGTATACAAAATGTACAGAAAGGTAAAATCATCAAGTTTTGAAAAAGCAATTTAATTTTGTCTTTAATGTTATTATCTTATATATATTATCTTTGCAATATGACACCCACCGCGGGGTAGGGCGCAGAGGACAGGATTTGGGGTACAGGCTCGTTCAGGAGCCACAGCTCCATGGTGACCGCTTCCAGGTCTACTTCAGGCTCTTCTCTGCTATTGGACGCGCGGCGCCGAGGTGTCGTCACAGCGCGTTGCGGTGAAATTAAAAAAATTTCAATTTGAGCGCAGGCTGGCGGCGCGCAGACGCCGCGACACGTGCCCCCTCGCACGCCGCTCAGCTCGGCGGCAGAGCGGTGTGCTCTTGCGCCGCGGTAGCACATACACAATGAATGGGTTCGTCGGTGGAGGTCTGCGCTTTGTGCGCTCTGTGTGAAAAGGGCTTTATTATTATTTTATATCCCTAAAGGCCTCTACACATGATCAGCTGTAAAACCGCTTTGCGCTGGCTGTCCCATTGTTTGTCTATGGAGAGGGCAGCAACGCCTGACAAAGCGGCACCGCTACCCTTGGCGTCGCGCACCGCTTTGATTTTCCGCCCGAGCGCTGCGCTCAGAGTTGAAATTATTTGAACTACGGGGAGAACGGAGCAGGGAGTTGAAATTATTTGAACTACGGGGAGAACGGAGCAGGCTTCCCCGGAGATCCGCCGCTTAACTCAGTCCATCTCCTCCACACTGCCGACAGTGGGACTTATATTCATTGTGCCGACAGTGGCTTGGAAAACCGCCCATAACCGTGTCACACGGGGAAGAGGGAAGAGGGAAGGCGGCTGGAGTTCCTCCAACATTTGCGGTTAGATTATCATATTTTTTTATTGACAAAAATATAGGCTGCTTCGGCTGATTTTTTTATGCACATATGTGCCCCTAAATATTTTTTACAGTTCGCACACACCTATTTTTAGTCGCAAATGCGAGTGAAACGCTCGCACTGTCGAGCCCTGCTAGGTGAAACTTCATTACCATCTGCTCACTATGTTTCACTTCTTTGTACCTAACTTGATCAATTGCCAATTTGTTTGGGATTCTGCACTGCTGGCACAAAGAAATATCTAACTGGGTCCTGGCCCTTTCTTTGCTGTGTTAAATCATATTGCCTCAAACTAACTGACACAGAAAACCAAAGATCATTTAGCACTCTGTCATAGAGGTGCTGGCTGGTCTCTTGGTCTCTGTGCGCACTGTACTTGATGGAGGTAACAGGCAACAGGGGGGATAAATAGGAGCCTGACAAAACATTTTTGCTCTGGGGTCCCCTAACAGGCTCCTCCGGCCATGGCTCTACATAACACATTTCACTCCAACAGGCTTAAAAGCCTTTTTCCCTAGTCGGTAAAAAAAAAAAGCCAAATCACTTTCATTATTTAAGGATTTAGCAAGATGATTTCTTCTTAGGTTACCTCTTCACTAGATGTTTTTCTTTTCGGCTGGTTTCACAAAGCTTTGCATAGTTATCAACAAACCTTATGTGTTTTTCATCATTTTGTATTCTCATTTCAATTCTTTAAACAAAATCCTCAATTTTACTGAACACAGAAACACAAGACTCTCTCGGATATTGTCACATTCCTGTAGGTTGATGTTGTGGCCACCAGTTTTAATTATTTCAGCTTTGTTTCTGAGAAATGTTTTGTCATTTTGGCACAGCAGTGGGCCTACAATACCCATGAGGGTCAAACGCTGTTGCTATGGGGACAAAGCCAGTTAGTGAATCAAATTCACTTTGCCATTGCATTTGTGAACAAAACAAGACACCATAGTTGCTAAATTCACCCAAAGTTGACTCATAAATTAAAAGTGAAAGTAGGTTTCTTCAGCACCATACTCTTTGGAGGCATTGGGCACATAGGTGACAGAAGCTTCAGATCGGTGATTGGATGCACTTTGGGAGTCATTCATTTTATGTATACTGGCTTGTACCTTCAAGTTTTTATTTAAGAGCCAGATATTTTCTAATGCAGTTGTAAATCTTGGACTGATGATTCATATTGATTCAAACCGTACAAGTGCTCCAACTGTGAGTCACCTAAAACTCCATAAATCCAACTGCTTTATTTTTTTTGTACAATAACTAAAAAAAGCTCTGTACACACCAAACAACTGAGAGAGTTAGCAGGTAGTGATAGGTGGACGGATTCTTTTCACAGTATCGATTCTATCGAGTTGATATATGTAAATGTATCAAACCTTTTGAGTTTTAAAACTTTTGGCAAAACTTCTCTTCGATGCATTACCAATCATTTTGTATAAGTTTAAATTAATAAAGATAAAATATTAATCTAAATGCATTGATATAGTTTCCCACTTGTAGGTAGGTAGACTATACGCTCAATATGATGTCAAAGGAATGTCACTGACCAACGATCCCTTGCTTTTTGAGGAGCAAGTAGCAGACATCCCAGTTATCTTCACAGTTTGTGCTGCATTCATGTTGTGTTGGAATAATCTAAAGAATCAGTTTTCAGTCATATTTCATGGCTCTGATCAGCTTCCTTTGCTCTTAGTTATCAGCTTTTCGTTTAAACATTGAGCAATATAATACGACACATCTTCTTTGTAGAGCTTAAAGCTCAGAAACACACCAAAGTTGGAAGAACGTCCAAGGAGCACACGAATGCACCATTGGCCTTGGCTGGTGAAGGTCTCGACTCGAGTCCAGTTTAATTGCTTTTCCACCATAGCAGGCCCTGTGATAACAGCGAGTGGAAAAGTTAGAGATTTATGAGCACTTGCATTTTCGCCTATCACTATGAGCAGCGTTATGACACTATTTTTTTGGGCATTTTTAGCCTTTATTTGATAGGACAGACAAGTGTGAAAGGGGGGAGAGAGAGGGAGTGACATGCAGCAAAGGGCCACAGGCTGGAGTCGAACCCGGGCTGCTGCGGCAACAGCCTTGTACATGGGGCGTCTGCTCTACCACTAAGCCACCGACGTCCCATTATGACACTATTTTAATATAAAAACTAGTGCAAAACTATGAATACCTGCAAGGAAAGACTGCCTGAAAATGTGCGCTGTGATCCCATCATTGTACCTAGCCTCTCTCTTTTCATCCCCTCTTAGAGCGAGCCATAAACACCTTTAAGCAAGGTTGGCATACTCATTGTACAAAACTAGTTTGTCTCCAACATATCCCCACCTTTGCACACTGAATCCTTTTTGTAGGATGCATTTTTTTAAATCCAACATCTAGAAAAATTTACACGGACACCTTGCACACTGAGGCCTCTAGTTTCCCGGCGTGGCGCAGGGTGGCGAACCCCGCGCAGAGCTAGTTTCTAGCAGCGCAACCCAAGGCGCGCTCAGTTTGGTAGTTTGGCAGACCAAGGTGCGCTGAGATGGGTGTGGCGGTGCAGCAGGGGGAGGTGTCGACAGATCCAGCTTGGTGCAGTGACAGTTTCGTGCCAAAAGGCTTCGCCAAAGGTGCCCTAAAAGCTCGCCAGCTGAAACCAGGTCTACTGTCAACGCAGGCGGAGTGCAGCTGGTCTAGTGAAAGTTTGGCTGACCAGCGGACAGTGCGCACACGTCACCAAAACCTCACAGGCAGGTTTCCAGAATGTCAGGCACATTAGAGTAAACTCTCATTACGCCTCCACGTGGTGCATTTAAAGGCAAGGAGAGGGGCTCGTTTGATTGGTGTGATGTGAATCGACTGTGTAAAACCCACTCCACGCCTTCTCTCCTCCCTCTTTCCGACTTGCGCAGGTAGGAGGGACGGAGGTGGGAAAGAGAAATAGCTGCGCCAGCGCGCACGGTGTGCCAAACTTGCAAAATCCGCCTGGCCACACCCAGTTGGCGAAGCGCAGGTGCGCTGCGCCTCCGCCTCGCCCAGTCTGTGAAACTAGAGGCCTGAGTGTTATGTGTTTTACTGTTCTATTCATTGTGGAAATTCACAATATGAGACAAAATGAAAAGACACATTTCCTCCCTTGCTCCCCTCCTCTGGAGATACCTATCTGGCTGTCACCACTCTCCCCATGTCTTGCATTTGGCAGTGTGGCTGCCTGAAGGGGCTGAACTATCCTCCCTCTCTGTCTCCCAATTTCGCTCTTTTCATCTGTGCGCAGTCCACATCCTCCTCCTCCTCATCATCATCATTATCCACCTGAATTTTACTATATGACCTGTTGAAAGTTAGCTATCTGAGTTATGAGAGGAAACTGTGCGACCCGTTCCTCTGTCTTGTCGTGGATGTGTCCCACACATTGTTGTGGTCAAACAACTCAGGTTTAACAAATGTGAAAAACTCAAAAAATCAAACCTGTTTTGAAAACTTAAATGGCGGGTGAAAGTTTCGGACTCAGTGTGCAAATGTGATTGAAACACCCCGGGGTCTTTATCTTTTTAGACCTGCAACAATTTCAGACAAACAAACAGACTCAATGTGCAAAGGCCTTGAGGGTTATACTCATTAGTCCAATACGCCAATTTGGTTACTCCAAAAAACAAACATATTTAGCCAAAAAAAAATTTAAATTTCCCCGGAGAACAATGTGATGCCTTCAAATTGCTTGATTTATTCAACTGACAAATTAAAAAATCCAAAGATATTCAATTTATCATATATAAAACAGAGAAAAGCTGCAACTTCTCACATGTAAGAAGTTGTAACCAGTTAATGTAAATTGATTTATGAGTTTTTTTTGTCAGTCAACTAATTGCGTTGTTTGAGCAAATACAAACTAGTTTCTCATATAAGATCAGGTTCCTCAGTTGGATCTTTCCTAGAAATCGTTTCTACCAGCATTGTTGCTGCAGTTTGTAATGGGGAGCAGCAACGATCAATAATTACTTAATCCTCCTAATGTATCTGTTGTTTAGGTTAAACTGTAAACTGCAATAAAAGCACTGACTGCAGTATACCGTATGTGGATTTCAAACTACAAATGTGACAGAAGCCTGAGGCTCACTGTGACTGAGACACAAGCTCTCCTCCTGTGATTTGTTTTTACGCCAAATGCGGATCCACAGACTTTATGTAACAGCATCAAATTAGAGTGTGTGTGTATATGTGAGCTTACTGGATGTTTTCACAGGATATTACCTGCCTTTTACACCTGCCGCATAATTGGCTTCCTGCAAACGTAGCCGGAGACTGAACTCTTTGGGGAATAAAGCAGGTTTGGACCACTTAAATGTGCTTAAATGCACTGAAATCTCAGGCCAACTCATATTCACATGCATGCATAAATATTCCAAAACATTATGCACAGTCTGATATCCACTTGAAAGCCTTGTGACTAAGTGAGAAGGAAAAATTCTACCACTGCACAATGACTTGAGTTCATACCGTCTCTGCTTGAAGGAAGTGGGGTTTGGAAAGAGCTTCTATTATGTGTTTAAACACAGTTTCCCTCATGAAGTCATCAAAACGACTGGTACCCTAAAAAGCAAATCTCCTGGGGAAGCTAGTTTAAAAACCATCCAATAGAGAAAGTAGTACAAAAATCATTTAGCTGACTCCTTTTAGACAAAGTGAAGCCACGCATTTTTATCCTTCTGCAGTCTCTGTCTATACGCAGCAGCTAAGCTGTCCCAACATTCTGAATCTTACAAATTGTACCATTCAAGAAAACCAAGCATATGCCAGAAAATCAATACACAGAAGCTGAGGACAAAGGGGCCTCTGTTGCAAAGCCCGTGTCTTACACAGGATGGAGAACTACTGGTGGCACGCATCCATTAGCACCTCATCTATTTTCTATCAATGGAACACAGAGCAGCAGAGTAAATAGTAGCAGCTGCTCCGGCTACCACAGACATTTCTCTGCAATTGATACTACCTCTTTCTAGTATGATTTCAAATCTGGACCTTAATATCTTTGTGATGCTGTTGTTTTTATATTTCCTAGGGCCCAATGCAGATCACCATACAGGTGATCATAGTCATGAAGAAGATGTGTGCAGTGGATTTCTGGGTGGGCCTTTCCTTTACAGAACCTTTGATTTTTTTTTGTCCTTCACATTAGCATTTTGGAAAACTGGATAAGGACTCTTGTCCCTTTTGTTGCCCTATACTTTAAGCCAGGCTTACAATGGATGTGGAAGGGCCACGAAGCACACTGTCTTCCGTGGAGAGCTGCCTGCTTCCCTCTGGCGCCCATGTTAACCAGTTAGGCTGTTCACACTGGACGCGCCTCACCTCCACTTATGCTAATCCCTTATGCTAATCAAAATACTCATTTTCTTAAACAATAATTATTTAGTTTTGATTTAAAAGGGCTACAGAGCTGACTTGTTATGGTTGAGACACACCCGATAGCAGTTGAATTTATCATAAAATAGAAAGGTTACCAGTACTTGAGCTGCAATCCCACCTTTTTGGAAACCATGAAGCGAGACAGGAGTCCTCAGGATATAGCTAACTCATTTTATGCCTGATTAAATGATGTTTTTGTAGAAATTTGACAGAGTTGACAAAAATCTGGGACACATCTTTAAAGGGCCAACATTTTCACAAGAAATATATTTGAAAACAAGATTATAGCAGTACATTTTTACACTGATGTCATCAGTATGTAGTGTTAGTTTTAGATTTTTTCAAAAATATTTTAAATATCATGTTATTTTATATAAATAAATCTTTTAAAAATAATGTTTCACCCCAAAAACAGAATTAGTGTTGATAGGTTATTATTTTAAGGCTTTTCTTGGTGGGACGTGATTTGTCTGAATTCTCAGGAATGGGTGATATTCAAATTAGGATTGAGTGGAACACTTGAAATGAAGTGAAATGCGTGTCTGGTATGACTAATGTACTTTTTAAGGGAACGAGTATCCTCCAAATAAAATGTGTCAGTATCTGAACTTGTGATGACGGAAAATTCATCTGTGTAGCTGTGTTCCGTCTCTTACTCTTGTGATCAAAATGGTTTGAAGCTCAATTCTGAGATTGTTCTGGGAATAGTTTTCTAACAAATAATCAATACAGCGACTCCTGACCAACACAATATTAACTGAGGGTTGAAAATACAAACTTTCAGTTAGGTCCGACCCATTTCTGGGTTAAACCACACCCACTCACATTCCAGCCACGCCCACTCCAAGTACGGATATGGATATAAATAATTCAGTTGGTTGAACAGATGCAGATACTGGTGTACTTGCTTATCCCAAAATATAAATGAACTGGTTCTCATTAATTATAGAATACACATCCCTTACTTGCTTACTTATTCCACATATTTGTCAATTGTGTCTACACAGAGCAAGAGGTAAGTACACACACACACACACACACACACACACACACACACACACACTAGCAAACAGAAACAGAGCCCTACGTGTGATTAGAAAAGAACAGAATCGCTTGCTGACCAGAACCCAGAAATGCGCTTTTGGTGTGGATGCGACTACTTGTGCAACAATTGACAAGCAAAATACACAGCACTCAGAGGTAAAAAATGTTTTGATTTTTACTTATAAAAAATGATTTGAAGAATTTGCGTATCAAAAATATATTTTGAATCTAAAGGTGAGGTTCCTGATGACATCTTTCTGTTTTCTATCCTGTTGCTCATTTCTTCCTGTCACATCTTTATGGCAAACCACTGAATACACTGCAGCACCAACTTGGGCACAACATAACAACAGTACAGAGCACAATAGAGAACAACATTGATCGCCCCCATTTTCATGCTGATTTCAGGCAAATAAATACTTTGCCAGGGTTTTTGGAAAACCAGAAATCTAAGCAACTTTTTTGGGTATGAAAAGCGTGTAAAGAACACATCAAGAGCTATTGATTTTAGAGACATGAGTGACTTTGCAAATGATTATCCAAACATGGCAAAGCTCAGTGATGGAGGTTCTGTCCATGTGGGAATGCTGAGTGCACTTAGCACATGTCTTGGCAACCTGAGTGCACCCTGCTTGTTCCCTCTCCTTTAATGACCCATTAAAACTGACAAATGGCCGGAAACATTACAACCACTTAGTTGCTCACAGAAATAGTATTCTTACTTTTCTGAGAGCAATCAGCAACAAATTGCCTAATTAATTTCCTCCAAGCTCTTGTAGCTCAACAAGCCATATCCTATTTGGCTTAAGTTAGAATGCAGAATTTTCCCTTTTCCTTTGGAAATTAGACTCAATAGACCACAATGCAATGCAGCCACAAGATATTTGATTACAGGACATGATGCTGACTTTATTCTATGCAAGGATATTCTCCCTTCATCACACTTCTATTTATTTATTTTTTTTATTAAATGCTGTGTTCTACACCGACATGTAAAACTCAGCTGGATGTGATCATGTCTGACCTCTGGAAGAAGCCAAATGGACCTCTGTGAGCTGAACTGAGAACTTACTTACTGTATGAAATATGAAGTAGGCAAGGCAGTTTAAGGGAAAGAAACAAGAGATAAATTACAACTTTGTGTCACAATAGAAATCCCTTAATGCACTTAACAGGTGAATAATGGCATACTGCGCAACACTGCACTGTCTGAGGGTGAAATTAGAAGCGATTCTCTGGTGAAAACTCTGACTTTGGGAAAATGTAAGTGAAGGAACAGAATTATTCTTTAGTAAAATACTCCGGCAATCCTTCTTCCTCTAATGAATCCCAGGGTGAGTTACTGAACAAACTATGTCTCCAGACAGAGGAGAAGAGGGGCTGTTAGCCACAACATCCTAAATATTTTCCTCAGTTTTATGAAGTTGTTGGTATTAGCAATTAGTAGTTGAAACTTTGCATGTGTTATTATATTATGTAATCCATTCAATTTACTAATATGATGGAAGGAAGGATTGGATTTTAAAGTTACAGTCCTTAAGATTGACACCATATCAAACCCAATTTTATTCGAATACGATTTATGGCTGGCATTTACTCGGCAATTAAATGTATTTACACCCATTAGTTGCCTCTCCATGTAGTAGTTTGCATCGTCAGTGGCGCAGTCTGCCATATTGGATTTCGAATGGAGTGCACATACAGAAGGGATTTACCTAAAATGACGCATGTTGGTACTGCACGAAGTTTGAAGGACAAGAGCTGTCAAATGTGCACGTAGTTTGTAGACCTGTGCATATGTCCTAATGACGTATAATCTGGAAGAGCCGGTAAAACAACTTATATGCTTCAGTGTAAGCTCCGCAGCATCTTACAAATAAGACAAAATTTTCATCATGACTTACAAATTAAATGGATGACAATGAGGGAAAAGAAAGTGAATCCTCCTGAAGTCCTTTTCTTCCCCAGTAAGTAATAAATGTGTCATTTCACAACCCAATCACAAGTACAAATGTTGGCATTGTACATTTCTGCAAACAACAGATGTGTTACAATTGTATGATTCGCATGTGCATATGTTGAAGCTACGTTTTAATTTTCAACCACTGGTTAATGCTGTGGTTAGGTTTAGGCACAAAACCCCCTTGGTTTGGTTGCTACAAAGAGGGCTGGGAATTGTAACAATAGTCTGTAACGTTAGTTCAAGCCGTTTTCTCACTTGTGCATGCCCATTAAAGTAAAGAGACAACAGAAAATGGCCTAATAACAAAGTTAGATGACACATGGTGTAAAAGTTTAAGTGACTACTATTAACAGTGTGAAGTTTGGCGTGTTGATAATCCAAGTATATCATGCCCTTTGTAATGACAAGCAGTAAACAGGACAGTGCTGTCTGCAGCCGTCTTAACAAAGCAACCTGGGATGATTTTGCCTCAAATGTCTGTGTTGTACTCTTATGAGAAGTAATTTCCAATCTGTGGGCGAGATTTTTTAGCTGCAGCTCCATGCTTCCAGGGAGCATGGTCTCACTCTAAAGTCGTCGAAATCCGGCACTTGGGCAGTGACCTGCAGCGTCAGAAACCAGCAAAAAAATTTTTTCCTTTAACATTGGCATGATACGTGGCTGGTTGCTATTATAGTTTAATGGTACGCATCAGGGGGAAACACGGCGGGACAAGGACGAAAGTTAAGGCCGCAAAAGACCAAGGAGGGTGGGCAGGAGAGGTTGTGAATGGGTCCAACAAACACCAACCTTCACCAGAGAGGGCGTTGTTCGCATCCTGTAAGATTCTAGAGCCAAACCCTGTTTTTCTTTCCTTAACCTAACCACATTTTTTTTGTTGCCTAAACCCATCCATGTGTGTTTGTTGTTGGAAGGAAAAAAAACATCAATTTGTGGTATTGTACCGACGTAGTGCATTTATTTTGAAAGAGACTGTGTGTAAACGTTAAATTTCCTGTGCAAACGGAAGTGTATCTTGAAAGAGGAGAACTTGTCATGGTACTCCAGAACGTCAACAACCCACACACCCAGGGTACCTTGCACGTTGTATGTGGACATGGAAAGTCCATGACCAAAACGTCAATATGGGACAAGGTTGAAGTGGGAATGTGTTGTAGTTACAGTTGCAGTATTCTGTATGAACACTGAACATGTGCGAGCTGCATCAGTTCAGCGAGGTAGCCGTCACGCGCTGCTCTCGCAGGTAGTATGGTCTGGGTGTTACGAAATTGTGACGCGCTGATGCACGTTTTGCAAATGGACTTATTTCTGTATTTGATGATGTCGACTACGTTAATGAATTGCCACAGCCCTTATGGATTCTTTTTACTAAGTCTCCAAAAAGGCGCCGTGATTAGGATCACCCTGGATTTTTCTCATCAGTCCCATTCAAGGCTTTGTGGTGAGACAGACTTGTGCACGCAGTGTCAGCTGGACACTCCCATCTATAGTGTGCAGTTTATTTTCAGAAAATATTACACCGCACACCGCATTTATTTTTCACGTAAGTGTTAATGTCGAGCCCTGTGTTAGAGGAAAAAAATGCTTTGGTAGACAACAGCGCTACCTGGTAGAGTGGCAATTTAGTTAACCTAGAGACAATGTGCAGAGTTTTTTCCACACTGACAAATCAATTGGTTGCAGAGTAGGTCGAATTTCAGTCGACCTAGATTTCTTCTTTAGTTGATTACGGCCCTATTTTATTACTACAAGGCTGGAATGTCCAGACCTCTCGTTAAAAAATACCTGCTTTTGTTGGCCTCAGACAGTGACCTGCTGCTTGGTATCCGTCTCGCCAAGGTGTCACGCCATCCACCATCTCCTCCTCCACCTAATGAGAAACCACTCATATACATGTAATCTGAACTATACGCCATATGTATGAAACAGAAAAATGAATTATATCCATGGTTTGCAGAAACATATGATGCTAACATTTCATCCTGGCAGCTGTTCTGCATTTCAAACGGCACTTTGGAACTTGTACTCTTAGCATTTCTATCAGTAACCACAGGTATCGCTAAACCAGAACTGAAATCTCAGGGATTTTTAACAATACAAGAACCTCTCGGCAAGACCCAAGATCTCCTCAAATCAATCTCAAATGTAAAACACAACCTTGAGTAGCTTGTTGCTTCTCCAAAGTCAAAGCCAAGAGATAATTCAGATAACCCAGGGGTAAAAAGCAATAATACTAACAAGCAATAAGATTGTTGCAGCAAGCAATGGACAATGTCTCACACCCACTCCACCATGTGCTGGTCAGGCACAAGAGTACTTTCAGTGGGAGACTCATACCACCAAGATGTACCACTGAGCGCCACAGGAAATCATTCCTGCCTGTGGCCATCAAACTGTACAACTCCTCCCTCTGAGTGGCCCTGAGACTTTTTCACACACTGCAGTAATTTAATTTAACTTGTGCAATAACCCCATTCACCCTGACTGTATATATTCTGTTTGTGTAAATAATCTTGTTCAGTTTACAATATATATATATATATATATATACATATATATATATATTTATTTACGTTTATGTTTGTTAATAATTCCTCTTTATTTAACTATATATTTGTTAATACTACTGCTTAAATTTCTTATATTTTTACGTATCTTTCCTCTCTTGCAAGGAGCACCTGTAACATAAATAATTTCCCCTCGGGGATCAATAAAGTATTTCTGATTCTGATTCTGATTCTGATTCAATATAACTCTGGAGCAGTTAAGTACTCGTTTCTGTACCAGTGATCAATTTCGATGAACACATATGCCTGTTAATAATTAACTGCTAACACTCCGGTTTCACCTCATAGTCAGGTGTGAAACAGAGAACTTTAACAGGTTTATAAAGCTGTAATTAAAATGTGTTAAACTACAAAAAAAAAAATAATAATCTCAGCATTTCAATTTACACCTTCATACCTGACATTCATTGACACTGGACGCCAATTTTCCTCACTGAAATGAGGAAAAAAAACATTAGATCCTCCTGTGCAGCAACTATTTTCAGATCAAGTGAAAAGAGAGGTTACAGTATTTTATTTTACAGAAAAGTATATTACCAAGTTAACACCTTGCTGTCTCTATCTCTCAGTTTCCTGAAGCATGAGCTGTCTGTGTCTGTGTATGTGTGAGCGTGATGCTGGCCCACTAACAGTGTGCGAAATAAGGGACAGTCCTTTTTCTGCAGTGGATCCATTTCCAACTCCGCTATGCTAATTAATCCCCAAAGCAGCTGACAAACAGCGAGAAGGACTGCTTGCACATTTTGCAAGATTAGCGAAATGCAACACATTCAGGATGTTCTCTCGTCAAATTGTCACTGTCCCAACAGCAGCTCTCTGTTCACTTACCCACTCCAAAGTGTGACATTCAGATTGCTACGCAATATCTGGCTCGACACTTTGTGCTCTTAGTGCAGGTTTCTACAGTCAGACGCTTTAATTCATTCCAGTGTGTTTGCCAGCTGGATTGCAAGAATCTTACAGCATTACAGCAAATGCACTTATTTTGGCAAACAAGCATAGCCTACAATTACTTAAAATTCGCAGAGCTTGCATTAATGCGCCACTCAGCAAGATGTTTATGAATAAACTCAGCCATCTTATCAGTCTAAATCTCTATGTAGAGCACATCCCATTTGCAAAACCCTATGATACTCTGAATGTTTACAGATGTCAAATTTTCCTTGAAGTGGAATATTTTATTTCTAGATTGTTCATTTGTTTTTTTTTATTTCAGGGTCAAATAGGTTTGGGTGTGAAAAGAAATGTTTGGATTTAGTTTGCTTCTATTTAAATTCATAACTCAGTGACAGAATTACACAACTTTACATTTATACTCTCCACCAAGAAGGTTTTCAGTTCAGTCAGAATTATGGGAAAAACTACAGGCTCAATTTTCATAAAATCTGCGCAAGGCTGTAGCCCGGACGAAGGACAAAGCTATTTAGTTTTGGAGCAGATCTGAATCTCTGGGCAGTTACATGAATTATTTTTCATTTTCATTAACATTGTGAAATAGGGCAGATGACAGGTAATTCCAAGAGCCCTTCTAGCCACACTGCAAAGAAATGATTTGTTTGAACTAAGATTGTGTCTAGGCTGCGTTCAAATTTTGAGTTGACTGAATTTGAGATACAAGTTGAGGTATTTTTGTAATGACTCAACACAAACACTGTTTCTTGTCAAATAAACTTAATTCAGTTGTACTTAGTTAACTTACCTAAAGGATCTAAGTACTAAAGAACCTCAACTTGACTTTTCAAATTCAGTCAACTTAAAATGTTAAGGCAGCCCAGACACTATTTTTTTTAAGTTAAAACAAATAGTTTATTTTTACAGTGACTGTTTTCAAATCCTGTTTTGCAGTTCAAATAATTAATGGTGAAATTAATTATCTTTTCTGTCCAGGGAACCTCTCTGCTTTAGTGTTCATATACCTAACTTTAAGTTCTAATTTTTGCTTAATCACCTTACAGTGTTTCTGCCAACTAGATTCCTTCTTAAATTAAACATAAATATTTTAACACAAGATTAACATTTTGTTTTTGCTGACTTACAGTGATTTAACTTCTCCCCTAGCTGCAGTGATGCAGAGGTGTACTCCATTACACCATGACATCACTGCTGGGTTTGATTAAGTGCAACACACCCATTTCTGAGCACAACTGACAGAGGGTGAAACACAACCCAAATGGAAAACATGTTGGCATTGTACATATCTGCAAACCACAGATTTGATCGTACATTACTATATAGAGGATACACTGAAACTTTACATTTCAATAATCCTGTTGTCAATGTGTGGTTAGGTTTAGGCACAAAAAACACTTGGTTATGGTTAGGAAAAGATGATGTTCTGGCTTTAAATACCTGCTTTTGGGGGCACAATCCCCACTGGAAAAGCAGCACCGTCTGAGTAAAAAACAACTTTTCATGCCACTATGTCAGTGGAGAAATAGCAATGGGTCGCTACACAACATCTGCATTTGGTGACCGAAAAAAAAAAAAAAAAATGGTGTAAACACAGCCACCAGCTGCAAAAACACAGCCGGTTTTGTTGTTTGTTGCTCTCGACAGTGGTCTGCAGCTTGCAACTGTCTCCCCTTGGTAACACCCCGTCCACCAATCCTTGATGACGAAGTCAGTTGATAAAATATGTCACTGTTGAGACGTTAATATAACACATGTAAAACATGCAAATGTAACAAACGTGGTGTAGAGAAACGTACAATGCTGACATTTTCTATTGGTGACTTGGCTGTGAAACAGGCTGAAACTCTCGGTCAGATAGGGCAGTAAAACAGTTTTCAGCCTGGTGTTAAGTTACTCCTTAATGGGTCAGTTCACCCAGTTATCCCTTCCAAACAACACTAAAACTCTATCCATGACTTGGCCCCAGTTTCAGTTTAATTTGCTGAGATTTTAAGATGTCTGCTGCTGAGATTTGCGGCTGCAATGCAATGGAGGTGAATGCAATTTGAATGAAATCACTTCTACTGCTCCTTTGTCATCCTCCTCTCTGCCTGCCTTACACTAGAAATACGTTTTTTTTTCTGCACAGTCGAATAAAGCGAAAATTATTGATGAAAAGTCATCTGTGGCTGTCTCCAGCATCTTTGATGTGTTCAGGCAAACAACCCACATCAATGCAAACTTTTCTGCAACCAGAGTCACATTTCTCCCTGCACGGAAATCTGAAACACTTCAGAGAAGAGTACAGGCCACACCGACTGGGAAACACATTGTGATACAAAACACTCCTCTCATGTGACTTTGTCTCAAAGGAGAGAGTCACTGTCGATCTACCTCCATAATTACATAAAACTTCCCGAGTTAAATTAACTCTTAGGTCACTCACTCAGGGAATCAAAACAATGCCAGGTGCCAAGGACAAATTGTTACTGCTTCTCGCCCCGAGTCCTTTGCACATGTGGCGCATGCACATTTCATCAGTGGAGATACAGTCAGTCAGTCAGCACGCACATTCTTTTGGTGTATCTGAGCAGCACACTTGGTATTCTAACCATTAACACCAATAACTTTAAGAAAATTTTTTGCATGCTACTAACAACACCTACTTCCTTTATCTCTGCATACACAGCCCAGACTGTATCATACATTTCGTTTCATGTGTATCACATAACATTTCTTAAGTGACGTAATGTATGAGCCAACTTTGTCATCAGAAGATGGAGGGGATGGTGGATGGTGTGTCACCTTGGCCTACCAAGCTGCAGACCACTGTTTGAGACCAACAAACAACAATACTGGCTGTTTATTAAGCCAGTCATTGCTGTGTTTCCTGCGACTTTTTAGGCACCAAACGTGGGTGATTTTTAGTGACCTATCGCTCTGTCCAGTGGGGACAGTCCTTCGAAAAGTAGTTGTTCTTTATCACTACATTGCTGCATTTCCTACCAGGAAAGTAGCACAAAGAGTGGTTGTTCTTTACCAAGACATCACTGCATTTCCAGTGAGGATTGTGCCCCCAAAACTGACTACTGTAAAACTTCAATTAATAGCCCGGGCTATTATTTGCTTATATCACTGAACTCAGCATGTGTATATTTAAGACAGGCCTTTAATTCCTTTCACATAAAACTGTTGCTCACCAAAGATGGGAATATTATTAAATTGTTTATTAAAACCAGTACTTTTATAAAAATGAGGCTTTGAATGGCATCAATTATGAATCCTTCATTTGAACTAGCTTTGAGGGACAGCACTTCAGAGAAAGAGTTCTGACACTCATTTTACGGCACCCGATGATTACGGCACCTGGCATACCGACTCAACACCACTTTATCCTGTTAAAACAATACTCACTACGTGGATTATTTTTGATGATAAACCATTTTGAGTCTTTTGACCAGTGGACCCTTACAGACTAAAGGAATATACTTACAGGGAAATCAAGGAATGGACACATTCTGACTTTAAGTCAGCCTCAGAGGAAAGGAGTCACCACTTTTTTTCCCCATCTCTCTTGTTTACCCGCTGGCAAATCTGAATGAATTACTGTCTTCTTTGGTGTTCATAGTTTGCAGTAAAATGATCTGAACAATTGAATTGTGGAGATTTTACCGGAGCTAAAGATGTGTAGCATCTCCATATTGACAAACATTTGTATTTGTATGCACGATCTAAGCAGCAAACTAACGTTAGCGCAAGTGAGTAGCCAACAACCCCGTTTTATACATCCAAAGGACTTCTATAAAAATTAACTGCTTGGCAACCAGACCAGGCTTCTAATTGAGACAGTTTATATGTCGAAATGTAGCTACACTGGGCTAGTAAAATGGACTGGGGGTTTAATTGGGACTAGGCTTTTAATTGAAGTTTTACAGTCTCTTAAACCGAAGTATGGCCCTTTCCTAACAATAACAAGCGATTTTTGGGCCTCAGCATAACCACATGAAGTTTTAACACATCTGTTACATAATAATGTTCAAATGAAACGTATCTGTGGTTTGCAGAAACATAAATTCCCAACATATTTTTATGTCATTTGGTCGGCATATACCATGCATTATGCCACTAATATGTAAATACACCAAACAGTACAAATTCAATTAAAAAACCTAAGTAAAACTGAATGGAAAAATACCAAAATTCTAATTACCCTGATTGAGCAGCAGCTCAGCACACCACCTTCAGTTCAGATGCTCAGTGTGACAGCAGCACAGACGGACCCAGCTATTCCAGGGCATGTGGCGCTGATGCTGTCATCCTAAAAAGCCACTGAAGCTGTGGCTTTGGCCATCAACCAGCCACACCGCCCCACGGCAAGGAGTGTGCTCTCAGACAGAGGATCAACCAGAGCGCTGGCGTCCACACAACAGGACAGCTGAGAGGCCACAGGCTCCGCAACTGGAACCAAACACGCAGGGCCTGCGCGCTACACTGTCACACTGTCAGTTTAATGGCCTTTGTGTTCTTTGAAGTGCTTTATAATGATGAGGGGGTGAGTGCATTAAGACTACAGCTCACTGGGCCAATCGTATTGACAGGGTGGTTACCAAAGTATAGCAGGTGTTCCCTGGGAGCGCTGCTCTGTTCCCTGCTTGAACAAACAACCTGTTTGTATCCCTGCTCACTGTTTTTATTTGTGCTATTACTGGGCACTCCAGCAAAGCCATCCCGCATCCTGTCACAGAGGTGAATAAAACCATATTGACCATCTTAGATTGGAACAATATTTGTTCTGAGATGTGCACCAGCCGGCCGTCTCTCCCCTTCTATCATACATGACAGGCAATCAGCAGCTGTTTTTATGACCGCGCATATGATGTCAGGAAATCAGTATGATTTTTGTTTGTCTATCACCCGGTGTCATTTATTACACTGTGGCTAGGCCAGGGAGCCTAACACGTATAGCATCTATTTATCCTGGAGTTTTATTTTGACAGTAATAAACATTTATGTTGCATGATGACAAGGTCGTTAAAGATGTTGCCTTATCTTTACTTTACAGGGCAATGAAACGCTTAACTATATAGGTAGTGGTATGTAATTTATCTTCATTCCTGCTGCACACACATCAGAATCCAACACACTGAATACATGATACATTGAAAAACATGAAAGCAGAAACAATCAATATGAGCCTTGCAGTTACCACACGCTGGTATTCATTTTCAGGTTGCACTGAAACATGGCAAAATTCCAAATTTAGAACCGTAAAAGATCTCATTTGTCTTTTAAGTCAAAACATCTCATTTAGATCACGCTTCCCGCTCACCTACCACCGCTCTCACTTTCAGTTCCTGTATCAGATTTACTTTATTTTATGCTGTGCCGTTCATGCACTTTAAATGACATTCCAAAATGCCTCCCTGTTGACTTTTGGCATCATTTCCGCTCTATTATCCAATTCAGGTCTATATAACCTTTCCTTGCTCATTTCGGTCTCCCTCTGTTTTAGTTTCATAAACCCCTCTGGGCTCTCATTTCTATCACCTGCACAATGTGTAATCTATTTCTTTCTTATTCTTCTCTATCATTTTAACTATATATGCGACTAAAGTAAATTTGCTGTAGCAGAGATAGAGGGAGGCAGCGGGAGCGAGGTCGGGGGAGCTAATGATAGAATATGGGCCAGATGCAGGCAGAACTCCTGGAGATGCAGGGCTGCCTCACTGTTGAAATAAATAAATACCAAAATGGAAAGAGATGAGGGTGAGGGCGGGAGGGCTGGCAGGTACTCTGACATTCTGATATCAATAAATCTGCCTCTTGGCTTATGTCACATTTAATTCCTCACCTCTGCTGTCTGTTTCCACAATGGTTTGTCTGCTGCAAAGCCCAGTGAAACACAAATTTTCATGCAGCATGTAATAGATTTTTTGTGGCATTATAAAATGTTTGACTCTTTCGAATGAAATATGACTGCAACTCTTCACTAGGATTCAACCACGGTCCTTTCTGTTATTTGTCATTTGCAATTTCCATAAGTCAAGATTTTTTTTTAATAGATAGCAGTAGGTAGTTATGAAACAGTGATGTATGTGGATTATGAAGAATAACCAGGACATTGTTTTGGAAAAACACATAATGTTAAATGAAATATCATTTTTCAATCAGAGAAGGGATGTGTCAACTCATCGATTAAACATTGCTAAAATTATTATTATTTTATGCAATTCCATTCACTCAATGTAAATGCAAATGTAACAGTCAGGTACATTTCCTGAAGATTTATTTTCCTAAAGAATGTCATCTTCAATAAATGTCACTTGTTAACCTTTATTCAGTGAATTGTCATGTTTTGTGCAGTGTTCATAATGCTCCATGCAAAGTGCTACACATTTTAAAGCCCCTACAAGGAACTTTCATTTTGAGTTGATTTTGGCGACCCTGTGGACAAAAGCGGTAGTGTTTTGCCGGAATGAAGCCTACATTTCCCATGAGCTCTAGCGCATATTGCGCCTATTTATATTAGCTGGCT
>NC_065519.1:28513292-28528107 GCF_006386435.1 Epinephelus moara | reverse complement strand
TTTTTTTTTTTTTTTTTTAACTCAACAGCAATGTTAATGAACTTTTTTGTGAACAGTTTCATGTAGGAACTATTTTTTCTACCTAACTACACCATATCACAGTGCAAAATGAAGCTCGTATTGAGATGCACACTTCTGTCTGCTTGGTGATATGGTTGGCGTTTGTAGTTTAGTAGGAAGAAAATAGTCCCTACTAGGGCTGCCCCCCACTAAGAATTTCCCTAGATGACCAATAGTCATCATTTAGGGCCATTAGTTGACTAGTAACTCATATGTTTACGATATTAATTTAATTATAAAATTACATATTTTGGGCGAACAACACAATGGTTTGAGTTCAAGGTCTGAGAAAGAATAGTATCAGTAACATTGTTAACACTNTATTAATTTAATTATAAAATTACATATTTTGGGCGAACAACACAATGGTTTGAGTTCAAGGTCTGAGAAAGAATAGTATCAGTAACATTGTTAACACTGTGCTACACTACAGAGAAATACAAAACCGCACAAATGAACCCTCATTAATATAGGCCTATACTTTATCTACAAATGCACGTCACACACTGAGCGAGCCGCCTGTTAATTGCGTTGTCAACAAAGCGGTAATGTCTGTGCCAAGTGGCTAATGGGCATGTAGCTACTTACATGTTTACACACACTTACACACTTTGGGTTTTCTGACTGACATGTTATTAACTAGCCCTGTGAATTAACACGACTCCTGTCTGACTGCTGAGCGTGAACACTTTCCCGTGTTTGCCCTTTCAAATTAAATTCCTTCATGGTCCAGTCATATAGATTTTGATTTATTTTGACAAGCTGCAGCTCCTATGAAGTCTTGCCAACTAATGACCTCTCTGGTCGACTGTTTGGTTGACTATTAGGGGGCAGCCCTAGTTCCTACGTGAAACTGCTCACAACAAGGTCTGTGGAGTAACCAGGTCATGTGTTTTTCAAATGTATTTTTTGTCTCTTTGAGCTCCACAAGCCGAGTGCCATCAGTTTAATTATATTGGAGAGAAGGCAGACATTTGTACAGCCAATATCTCAAACACTCGTCAACTCATCCAGTTCTAGATTGATAAGTAGCAGGTAAGAGGCAAAGTATGTTATTATGATTTTGGGGTCAACTGTCCCTTTAAATCAGACATCTGTGAACCTGCCACCCCCTTTACATAACTGTTCAGTTAAAATTCAGTGCATACACAACCTTGCCAAGATTTGTAGATTTTTTATGGAGAGTTGTCTTTTAGCTTTTCAGCCAGTCTGGCAGAGCACCTAGTATTGGAAGACTGAGATGCACCCTGTTTTTGTGACTATTTTGAGAATACTCTCAGAGAGCTCTTAACGTCACCTAAAGAGCAGTTCCAGTTTAGGAGTGGTTCCATCCCTGCAATTTGAAGCACGTCTGTGTAATTCGGCATTTGGATGACTTTTCTTGTCTTGTTGCAGTAACCTCTTCCTTTGCTTAAGAAATCTATGAGCTACATAAAAGTCCTCCTCCATACTGCACCTTACACTGACATCTGCACATTCTGGATAGCTTGTTTTTTTTTTTACTGTGATGTAATCCTGTAAGGGAAAAGCCTGAGAACTTGACAGCTTTGTAAATATCACTCTTCAGGTGTGATCACGTTTTTGGTGAGAATATACCTTTGAATGGAAGTGAAGCTTTTTGTCTCATGCTTTTCTACTGCAGTGCATTTGGCATTGCTTTACTGTCTAGACTGCTTTGGGGAAGGCACATTGAAACAGTTAATTCTCCACTAATTTTGCCACTGCTGTCCATTAACAGTAAAAGAGAGAAAGGCTCTCTGCGCTGACTCGTACACACAATGAGCGTGTTGGATGCTTCACTGCTTTAAGATCTGAGGTTCAATTACCACAATCTACACAGGAACACACAGGAAAGGGCCTGAATTAAAACTCTCAAGGAATGTTACTGATTGTGAAAGCAATACACTGCAAAGCACAAAAAGAGCTGTTGTCCACTGAAAATTGCTTTTCTCTTGTTTGTCTGTCAAGAATAAACTGATGTTTTTGTAGTACAAGTCAGATATTCTTTTTGCAGCACATGGGTGTGTTGCAAGCAGTTGAATGTGTTTCATCCAATCAGCCACTTGTTTTCAGGTAATCTCAGTACACTATAAAATAAACTTTAAGAGACTGTCCTATTCTATGAATGATCTGGGTCCAGAAGCCAGTCGCTTCCCATAGACCCCAATATTAAAATGCCCAAATTTACAGCAGAGATAAACATGTTTACAGCCTGGTACACAAATTGGTTTTGCTCTCCATAGCTAATTTCTCCCTTTATATCAACTGTATGGGGAGTGAATTTTTATATAATTTACCAGTTAACATTTTATAAAGTCTTAAAGTTATGCATAATTAAGGGCGGGCTGCTTTAGGTGACAGGCTGCATGCAGATAGGGTCACTTCTGGCTCCAAAAAAAAACAAGGTGGTGACAGTCAAAATGCTAAACTCAAGGCTTCAAAAACTATTGCACAAACCTATAGGTTATGTCATAGTGGCTATGCCCATTATTTTTACAGTCTGTGGCCCTGACATACCAAGCCGACAGTTGGCTGTCTGTCAATGTCAGACCATCGGTAAGCATCTGTTGCCCTAGTTTTTGTGCTGTGTCCCTTACCATTGGCATTAGTCGGCCATGTATGGTGTTTTTCGGTTGACTCCGCCTGTTGAATCAACATTGGAGTCAGTGGAGCCCATCCATGAGTAAAATAATAATAATAGCAATGATTAGCTATTCAACTCAGTGAACGAAAAATTCATTCAACATCGGGTTGTATTGTTAATGTGCAAACTGGCTAAATAGCTTATTCAACCCAAAACCAGATTCTATTTTTTAATGACGAATACATAAAGAGTTATTTCCTCTCATGCAGTCACAGAATGTACACGCTCATTGGCCGTTGGATGTAGTCTTTGCAATGTGTTCAAGTGCAACTTTCAAGCCAAGACAGTGGCGTGAGGCAGAGTAACAGTTAGCCTTTGTCGCAACTAGTTCTTTGATGTTAGTTGTTGTCAACACATTATATTTGTCTGTAACGCAATAATGTAATGCATTACTGGTCCTAAATTCAGTAATCAAATATAGTTTACAAATCAAACAATTATGCTGTTACTTGCATTAAATAAATAAGAATGGGTGGATAGAAAACAAAAAAATCAAATGTGCCAAGTCTGCCGACAACAGTGATACCGCCCAGCGTGCCTGTGTAGAGGCCCTGTGCCTGGGCAGCCTCGTGCTGACTCCGTGGGGGATCGTGTTGTCTGACAAACGATTTGAGAGACTCTTCGTCATGAGGTATAATCACCGCTTAAGTGATAAACATGTTGGATAAGGCTGGCTAGTCTGTCATGAAGCCATCTAATGGGGTTCTTCCTTATTAGGACAGGTATTTGCGCTGATACGTGAGCATATGTACATTTTAATGTTATAGCGTAAAGTGGCAATTACGTGCAGTGATGTTGCCGAGTAACACAAAAGTAATGTAACAAGTAGTGTAACAAACTACTTTGTACTACTGTGAGTAATTAAGTACAGTAATCCATTAGTTTTTTGAAAGTAACAATACAATTCTTTTTTTGAGTAACAATCCCAACACTGATCATTCCAGTAATGCGATTAAAAGTGTGTCATATTGTTGGTCTAGTGCAGTTTTATTAGCATGTTCATGTGCTGGAGGGAGGCTCCAACATCTGGGATATTATGGTGTAGAAAAAAGGATCATTATTAAAGCAATTGAAGTTGTGTGTGTAAATTTGCCAAGTCCTTGCATTAATAATGGTGCTGTTCAGCAGCCAGCTGTTGTTTTATTGTGGTTATGACGGTTGATTGCAGAACAATGACTTAAATGCGTGCACTAATAGCAGAACGGGGGTGTAAGAGATAAAAAAATAAAAATAAATAACACACAGCTCTAATTTGTCTGGATACAAATAATTTGACTTTCTAATTTAGCTGATTAATGCCAATCTTACTTTAGCAAGCACAGTAAAACAGGCACTGGGTGACTGACAGCTGATCATTAACTCTTACTAAAATTATCTGGGAGCAGCTGCGCTTAAACACAGTGGACTACTGCTTTGGCCTGAGCAATATGTCAGTGCTAAGAACCGGTTCCAGTTGAAACCTGGTTCCAAATTGTCTGATCCATCAAAACCGTATGCCTCCCAACTAATCAGTTCCAGTTTTTCCTAGCAGTTGTGCTCTGCAAAACAATGATGTACAACTTGTGCGTCGCTAATGAAACTTGCAAGAAAGAAGTCACGGCAGAGGGGAAGACACAGTCCAACATATGGCATGACAACAGTGTAATTTCAAATAAGGTTGGAAACAGCAGCAATACAGTGAAGCATCTTTCCACACAGCATGGGCTTAAAGGTTCAGTGTGTAGGATGTAGGGGGATATGTCGGCAGCAATGGATTATGTTTTTTTTAGTGTAAAATGACCTGAAAATAAAAATCATGTTTTCGTTACCTTAGAATAAGCCGTTTATATCTACATAGGGAGCAGGTCCTCATCTACGGAGATCGCCATGTTCACCAGGCGACGGGACAAGAACAAGTTAAGGTGTCGAAAGTTTGAGTAGGGTGGGCATGAGGGGTGGTGGATGGGTCCAACAAACACTGACTTTCACCCAGGAGAGCAGTTTTTGCGTCCCATTAGAATATACTTTTTTCCTAAACCCAACCACATATCCATCCACGTGTTTTTGTTGCCTAAACCCAACCAAGTGCGTTAGTTGTTGAACAAAAAAAATGTCAATCTACAGTGTTGTACCGACGTGGTGCGTTTGTTCTGAAAGAGACTCTATGTCAACAGTAAATTTTCTGTGAAAGTGTAATTTGAAACCGGCAGAACTTGACTGTCCCAGAACGTCAGTAACCAACGCACCCATGTCGTATCTGGACTTGAAAAAAATTCACGACCAAATGTCAATACGTGATGTGGTCACAGTGACAATGTGTTGAAATTACCAGGCTCGTTTGTTACAGAGAGGAGGAGACCTCTGCCAATAATTCGGCTCCCGGTAAAAACCTCCTGGATCAGAAAAGAGGTGAGTTCACATCAGCAGGTGCTGGGCTAGCGGCCCATCTATAATCTGCCAAACAGCATAGGAAAAACATTTCTAACACGACACTGCTTTATTCAGTGATTTTACCAGTTTAAATCACCATGTTCCTTTGTGTTCTAGAGAGGAGGTGACCTCCGCGGATAATTCAGCTCCCAGTAAAAACCTGAGCAATTAACACTGTAGGAATTCTAACCAGGAGACGTTTCGGCTGGTGTCAATTTGCAATCCTCACCACTAGATGCCACCAAATTCCCATAAATCTTACACACTGTTCATTTAAATTCCAGGAATGACGTGTATTTTACACACCACTGCTTTCAAACCATTCAGCACGAGGACATTTAACATCAATGTCATGCCATCAGGCTGTGTATCCTCTCGTTTCACACTGCGCTCGTACTCAGAGATGATATACAGCTGGGTTGACGCTGAAAACCTGTGCACGCCTACTTTTTTCCACACAGAAAATTGATCAGGAATCATTAAGGGACTCGATAAAGACTTGGACCGATAAGCAGAAGCGATAATGGCATTGGCCTCAATAAAATCTTATCAGTTCCCTATCAGTGCAACTCACCTTGCATTTCTCAGCCTCCATTATGTTACCTCATCCTGCTCTCACACTGCATTGGAAAGACAGGTACAAGTTAATGTATATTTTCTCCTTATGCATACATTTCACAGCACTATAAACAATTTGAATTCATGAAGGCGTAACGTGCTTAACTTTTGCGTAAGAATCTGGATCTCTAGGTCACACTTGTTGCTGCAACATGTGGCATTTGTCCTTTTACAGTAAGGATTAAGGAGATATTTTACATCATCAGTTCCAGAGCTTTAATGTGCATGGCTTCATTCTTACATTCGGCATCAGTGATTTTTTTTAAATGTTAATTTACTGTGGGTGTGTCGCTTGGTTGTGTCCAGATGTGCACTGTATTGTGTCTGTTGAGTCGAAGCTAAAAGCCACCGATCATGGACGTCCTAGCAATACCAATGAAGGTAATCAGTAGAAGTAAACAGAGCTAAACACTCAGCAGATAAAGCCCAAACACTGGCATTGCTTCTCCACATTATTGGCACCATCTGACGGAAATAGAAGTGCCAAGAAGCAACCAGCTGGTTGGTGCGCAGCCACATGGGTGGGATGTTAACTCATTAGTTAGCTCATCAAGAGGAGTGATAAACGCAGGGTTTTGAACTTGACCAACGAAGGCTGCGGAGGTCAAGATTTTGGTCAGGGTTAGCGTGACTCACTGAAGACACATCAAGGAAGCGTTCAAAGAAAAGAAAGTGCAATCAAAGTCAAAAGAAAACCATCAGGAGGCGAAACGAGTTGAAACACTCTCACGCACTTGATGATAACCGTGAAAACCCTCCCATATGACACAAACGCAGGCATGACGAGCCCTGCCAGTTACTTCCAAATGAACAGAGAAGGTGGCGTGAGGAAGAAGAAGAGGAAGCCCAGGAGGGAGAGCAAAACACGGGAAAGGAGGAAAAGCAAACAATAGGAGGTGGGGGAGACAAACCCACCTTCCCCTCTTCCCTCCATTATCTCCTTTCCCATCCCCCTCTCACCCTTAACGAGGGATAGTTTTCTCCTCGCTTCTCATCTCTCTCCTCCCCTCCTTTCCTCAACGTCTCCAGGGACCAAACACACCCCTGACAGGTTGCCATGGAAACGCCTCACACACACTCTCTCTCACAGACTCACTCTCACTCTCTCCCTCTCTCTTGCAGCGGTAACGCCTGTATCCTCTCTCTCCTCCATTAGCATCCCTCTTGCTTAGAGACAACAGGGGCGGCAGTTGTCGAAAAACCCTGACGTACGGCGAAGTCCCCGCGCCTGAATCCATTTGTCATGAGAAAACTTACTTTGATATTCCATATTCATGGGCACAAGATGTAGAAATCTGGTGATGAATTATTTGACACAGCTCAACAAACTGTTGTTCCTGAACGCCCCCTTTTTTTATTTTTAGATATGGCTTACAGATGCATATCTGGCAATTTCCCCCTGAACTTTGCTCTCCGTTAGAAAGATAAGAACAAGCAGATTTAATTACCTTAGGCATGCCATACTCAATTAATGCCTGCTGAAGTCAGACGAGAGACAGTAGCTGAATCCCTTGGCTGGAGCATAACTCATTTATAATTCAGTCCTATTTCTCATACTTAAGGTCAGGATAGAAGTGTGTAAAGTAAGGTTCTTTTTTTTTCTCAAGCACTCATCCGCATGAAAGAATATATCTACACTACATCTCACCCCCGCAGGCTTTTCGAGATCCTGGTCCACTCTGGGGGGTACAAAAAAAGGACTGTGTTCCTCTGCTGCAGGGCCACTTTGACTCACAGCAGAGCACCAGCCGCCAACTTCATACAGTGCATGTGTCATCCCCCGCTGTGCAGCTCGGGGAGGGTTTTATCCACCTTGTGAAGTGTGTTGGTGTCATCATGTCGTCCAGGGCACAGATGCAATCTCTTTGCTGCATCAGTGGAAGAAAACTACAGTCCCATCCACAGGCGACACCACACCATTGACACATTTTTTTTTTACATGTAACATCACTTAATTGACTCTCTTTTCATCCCACAATGCTGGAGGGAGGCAAGTGTCGTCATCCACCCAAACTCACACACTGAATGCACCACATTCTTCTCCCCTCAACACCTACATCACTCCCAAACTGAAGCTTGAGCTTTTATCTCCATCCTCATTCATCACAGACGTCATGGGCACCTCATCACTTCTCTTGTTTGTTTATTTATTTATTAAATTACTTGCATCCAACCCCAAAATGCTCACACCTCGTGCCCAGATAGGGACTACGCCTACAGCCTGCTGATGAAACCAAGTGTCAATATCTTTTTTCCTGCGAGTTAACAGTCAGTTATTAGCTACTGAGTCGTGCAAGGAAAATATTTTCATTCATCCTGGCAACAGATTGCCAACGGAGCTCCAAACTGGAGTGTGAGAGCTGTTCAGTGCTCAGCGGAGTGTCATGAGTCTTACCTTTTACCTGCTCCTCCACATGCCAAAAAATCCACCTTCACGTTTTACATCACTGAACGGGGAGTCCGAGGCACACACACACACACACACACACACACACACACACACACACACACNAGTCGTGCAAGAAAATATTTTCATTCATCCTGGCAACAGATTGCCAACGGAGCTCCAAACTGGAGTGTGAGAGCTGTTCAGTGCTCAGCGGAGTGTCATGAGTCTTACCTTTTACCTGCTCCTCCACATGCCAAAAAATCCACCTTCACGTTTTACATCACTGAACGGGGAGTCCGAGGCACACACACACACACACACACACACACACACACACACACACACACTCTGATTGACACACTCACACACTTGCACACACTGGGGATGCAATCCTCTCACTGAGTTGGTCTCCTTCCACTCTGTCTTCCATCAAAAACTACCTTCTTAAAAAAATCCGGTTTTTCTTTTTAATTTTTTCTCTTTTTCTTTTTTTTTTTTCTCAGATGTGCTTTTGTCTCCGGTAACCGGGCAGGCTCATCCTTCCTGGCGGCGGCTCCGGGTTTAACGAGTCATCGGCACAGCGCTGGGTGACGGTGGGTAGAGAGAGGTAGAGGGAGGCAGAGGAGAGAGACAGAGATGCGTAAAGCCCGCAGCTGCAGCCACACAGAGACTCAGCTACTCCTGCCTTCACAATAAAAGCCTGACAGAGAATATAAAATAACAGATGAAAACATTAAATAACCAAAGACAAGGTGGCTGACGTCACTTGTGTGCACTGCAAATGTTGGCACAAAGGATCACAGAAAAAAACCCTGCAGGACACTGGTTATCCAGAGATCTTTAATTGCAAGTCAGGCTGTGTGCCTGCTGCTGTCTTACACAGGAGTGAATAAATGCACTGAAGAAATTATTTTATTGGTAAATACATTAAGAAACTAAAAGATAAAATATACAGATATATGATGGAATGTGTCTCATGTGGATTCATTTTTCTTTCAGCAGGATCCTCCTTTTTTAATATGGTTTGCAGTACAGATTTTTTTAAAAAAAAAATGCTCAAATGATTCCAACCAAGCACATCAAATTAGTGTCATCCATTTTCATCCACTCACCCGGGGCCAGGTTGTGGGGACAGCAGGCCAAGCAAAGCATTCCAGGCCAGATGAAATATGTAATCCCACCAGCATGTTCTGGGTTTGCCCCGGGGCCTCCTACCAGTGGGACATGCCCACTCCATCTCAGGCACCCAGGCAGTAACCTGATCAGATACCAGAACCACCTCAACTGACCCCTTTCGACACGAAGGAGCAACGGCTCTACTCCGAGCTCCCTCCAGATGTCCGAGCTCCTCACTCTACCTCTAAGGCTGAGCCCAGCCACCTCACGGAGGAAACTCATTTCGGCCGCTTGTATCTGCGATCTAATTCTTTAGGTCACTACCCAGAGCTCATGACCATAGGTGAGGGTTGGGATGTAGATGGACCAGTAATTCGAAAGCTTCGCCTTCCGGCTCTGTTCCGTCTTCATCACAACGGTCTGGCACAGCGCCCACATCACTGCAGAAGCCACACCAAACCGCCAAACCATCTCACACTCCATTTTATCCTCACTCATGAACAAGATCCCGAGATACTTGAACTCCCTCGCTTGAAGCAGTAACTCATTTATTGTCATATAAACCTTTTATGTTCAAAAGTAGTCCGATCACTTGTATAGCGCTTTTCTAGTCTTCTAATCACTCAAAGCGCTTTTACACTTTATTTACAGCAGGAGCAATTTGGGGTTCAATATCTTGCCCAAGGATACTTCGATATGCTTGAGGAGGAGCTGTGGATCGAATAATCAATCTTCCGATTGGTGGACGACCCGCCCTATCTTCTGTGCCTCAGCCGCCCCATATATAGCATGTTTGTGTAGTATGCATAGTCAGATGGACTTTGTATCACCCATGGTACAAAAATGAAGCCAAAATATTCTGGATACAGCAGCCGCCATCCTGCGCTGGTGACCTCATTTGGAGCCAAACTTATCAGAAACACTTGGACCTACATCAGTGTGATAAGAAGTACTTAATATGACAAAAAATGATTAAATGAATTGATTTGATGAGTACATTTAGTTTGTCCCATGTCCTATCTGCTATCACAGAGTGGGCGAGGTTTACAACCTGTACTGCAGCCAGCCACCAGGGGGTGATCGAGATGTTTTGGCTTCACTTTTGGGGAGCTGTAATGTCGTCCATCTTAATATACAGTCTATGACCCAGACGCAAACACAGGGAGACACATAGGATAGGTTTAAAAAGTCATTAATAGTAAAGCACTGGAGGGTAGGGGGACTAGAGGCTGAGGAAGGTAAAGAATAGATGAAGGTCAGCAGGGTGTAGAGGGGTTCAGATTGCAGAGTTGGAGGTGCTGGCTAACTGCTGGGGAAAAGTAAAGGCTACTGGTGAGTAATGGCTGACAACAAAAAAGACTGGCAAGAGATAAAGGTAGTTAGGGTCAATAGGTGGGACCCAACAGTAGAGGTCTTCATAGTTCCGAGTAAAGGAGTCGGAAGCTATCCAAACTATATTTATCTTCCTGAGACCCGAACTTTTGTGTAGTATGCATTTTTAATTCCTCCTAGCTATTTGGGATCAGTAGGACCCGATAAGTATGATAAACTACACATTGTCAACAATAATTAAATCCCAATGTCCTCAAATGAGATGATAATAAAGTCCCAATGTCCTCAAATGAGATGATAATAAAGTCCCAATGTCCTCAAATGAATACTTCCTAATCAACAGCGTCTTAGCTTATTACTGTTGCTAAAATAGATCAAATTTGTTGCTGTATTGAACTACAAACATTACTAATCATAGATTAACAAGTTTTAACCATAACATTTGATCAAGTTCTGGACCTTGTCCACTTTTGTGTTGGGATCAGCTGCAGACTGACTTGAGATTGCTGCCACTTAAAAATGTACATGCATTTCAACTGGATTACGCAAATTGTGTTTGATAAAGGGTGACTAGTCTAACCTGGTCCAGGTAGGGTTTCCTTTTTACCGCTTTTTCAGTATGTCCAAAACCCAAGTGGATCCTGGCATCTTGCTATCAGCCCTGATCACATAGTGTGTGAATTTATCTATCTATCGATTTTTTTCCCTCTGGTCATTTTAGTGATCTATTTCCTCATTTCTTCGTCTGTTCTTGTACTATTATCAATTTGTCATGTACCATGTTATTGATTGCTTAACATATTTCACCATTTATTCATCTTTTCCATCCATCCATCCATCATTCATTCATTCATTTTCAAAGAAGTCACTATCGGTCCTCTGTGCAGTACATTTGACCAAAATGGAGCAAATTACCAACACACTAGCCCTATTATGACTATTTGCATGCAAACAAAAGTCATTCACTTTGACACTAAGCTTCTTGTGTCAATCCCAAATTTAGAATAATGAGAGGCACAAGAAGGAAGAAGACATGATAATGATGGTGAGCACTCATGCTTTTGTGTGTAGAATCGGGTCAAAATGTCACATTAGCATCAACTAAAAGGCTTCTCATAGACAACTGGCATCGATCAATTCTCCAATCAATTTCTGTTGAAACAAATGAATCATTACATCAGAGGTGGACAACACTGGCTTCAAGATAAGCTTATCTGGGTTTTTAAAACAGATCAATACCAATGGCTCACATAGCCAGTCACTCACACTCTGATCACATCTCTCCTGAGCAGGATTTGCTTTCACGTTTAAATATAGACAGTAGCAACTACTTTACAACTAGAGTGTCCAGGGAAAACATGTATAACCAGAAAATATATCAGAGCGATTTTAGATGGTTTGTCTGAAATTAATTTTGCAAAAAGCACTTGTGTTTAATGTTTTATTTTGAAATCTTTCACAGGAAGTCCTATTTCATATTCTGGCTGGCTTGCTGCTGGGGTGGTGGGAAACCAGTCTTCCAAGTTAATCAGTCTGCTTTTACCAGTGAACCGCAGCTCACAGCATGAGGCAAAAAAGAGAGGTGCGTCTGTGGAATCTATTTTGTTTCTACCTCCCCTTCCTCTTTTTTATTTCTTGTTTCTTCCTAAGTCTGCCCTGTGCGACTCTTATTCTGAGATCGGCTTTTATCCATTCTTACCCTTTATCCTCGTTACTCATACACGCCACACTTCCCTTTATCTGTTGCGTATTTTAATCTCCTGTGACATACCCCCATACTGTGAGTCACAGGGGATCCCCGACTCACACGTGGCATAATGAAGACATGAAATGTGTGTGAGAGGGTTTCTTATACTTCTATTTCTGTGAGGACCAATGTCCACACAAAGACAGCAAGATATGAGAAATCTTCTAAAGTATGGCATATTATATAGGTTTGTATCGAGGAAGGGATTTAGGTTATGGAGCAGGAAATGCTTGGCATAGGTATTTACACATTTTACATCTGGTTTGTTTAATCCACACAAAAACCTAGGAGAGAAAAGCTGCCACGGCTTTATGGGGAGTTTTACAAGATATAGGGTGTGAATTAGTGAGCTTTAGAGGTGCTGGTAGGTGGGTTTTTGAACTTTGGGGAGACAGGCTAGCTGTTTCTAGTCTTTTTAGCTAAGCTAACCATTTCCTGGCTGTAGCTTGAAATGTAACTAGCGTTGCCAGATGAGAAATGTTAAACCATGGCACCAGAGGTTTAAAATTATTGTACTTTGAGGAGTCATAGCCACAGAAATCCATCCACATTTGTTTGTTTTTTTTGTTTTTTTAAGCAAGCTGAAGTAACTATGACTCGTGGAAGGGGGTATGAGTCCTTAAGTCCAGTCTGATAGTTTTTGTGATAGCCTACAATTACAAAATTTCAAAAATTACAAGACAGCATGACTGGCAGCCTGTTCATATTCTGCATGAAAACAGTTAAGGCCATAAAACTAAGAAAATTAAATAAATAACTAGGCACACGAGTGCATTCAAACAACTTTAACAAAGCATACCTTAGTGAGCAAAATAAGTGCATCCCTACTCGTCATATATTGACGCTTAGGCAGAAGCCCATGGCACCATTACAGTGCTGCAGGGTAAGGGGGTAAGTGGTTAGGTGAAGGCAACAAAGCGACTTGGTAATGGTTACAAAATGATTGTGGTTGATGTTTGCTGCATGAGTCAACTCACGTGACTGAAAGGGGGTCCAGGGTTAAGTTAAAGCAACAAGGCGTAGGTGGTTATGTGCAAGAAACAAAACTACTTGGTTAAGGTTACAAAATGATCAGAGTTTATATTAGATGCATGAGTCAACTCACATGACAAAAAAGGTTAAGGCAACAAAACTACTTGGTTAGGGTTACACAGACATTGGGATAGGGTATGAGTTTACTCATGTGACTAAGAAGGACTCAGCAGGAGACAAAAGTACTTGGTCAGGGTTAGGAAAAGATTGTGGTTGATGTAATTATCAATTAACATGACTAACAAATGACTAACGAGTGACTAATTGCTCACCTGGTTAACAGCTGATGTGAAAGAATAATTTAACTTCGACTTTAAGTTTTACATGGGACACAAACACCAATGTCCTGGTAAAAGTCCTGTGCTTCTTGTCCCCATCCATCTCGCCTCCCATCCATCCTAAGCAGACTTTCATGCTTTTTATACTATGTCTGTTGCTCTGAATGTCTGATAATGAAAAGGATTTACACTGAAGGTTGTTAAAAGCCCATTGCGTCTCATGCAGACACTGGTGGTCAGGAACTACCAAATCTTTGAGAGCTTGTACCCTATTTTCCCACTGGAATTGTACCCCACACACATACTGTGACTGGGTAAACCAACCTCGTCACATATTGATGTTTTGGTCATGGATTTTCCATTTCCACATACGACGTGCAAGATACCCTGGGTGTGTTGGTTTTTGATGTTCTGGGACATCATGGCAAGTTGTCTTCTTTCAACATACACTTCCATTTTCATAGGAAATTTAATGTTTACATACAGACTCTTTCAAAATAAACGCACTATTTCAGTACAACACTGCGAATTGACTTTTTTTTTTCCTTCAACAACAAAAACATGGTTGGGTTTAGGCAAGAAAAACACATGGTTAGGCTTAGGAAAATAGAACAGGGTTTGGCTTTAGAATCTTACAGGATGCAAAAAGAAGGTGAAAGTCTGAGTTAAACTACAACGGCAACTAGCCGTGTATCATGCCGACGTTTAAGGGCGCCTTTTTCGTTGGTTTCTGACGCTGCAAGTCACTGCCCAAGCGCCGGATTTCGACGATTTTGGAGTGAGACCATGCTCATATATGATGTGGATGTGTTTGTCACATCACATAACAGTCTTTGTCGGAGGGGCATATGGCAGCCTTTTGTGTATATTCTTTTTGGTGACTTCTAGAGGGAGATCCGACCGATGTCTTTTTATGTCTTTTCGTGTCATTCTGGTAATTGTGTAGAGCTTGTGGGTGCAAGACAAATTTCTGTTAGAATGGACAATAAAGTCTTGTCTTGTCTTGTCTTGTCTTGTCTTGTCTTGTCTTGTCTTAGAACTCTATGCTCCAAGAATGCACCTGTGGTTCCTAGAGTCTCCAAAAGTAGAATGGGAGCCAGAGCCCTTAGCTATCAGACTCCACTTTCATGGATCCGTCTCCCAGTTTCAGCCCAGGGGGGTAAACACCATCCCCACATTGAAGACTACAC
>NC_065519.1:28459775-28512792 GCF_006386435.1 Epinephelus moara | reverse complement strand
GTCAGTGGCGGCTGTGGTTTGCTTGGGTTGAACCCAAAGACTTTATCTCTCGCTACCAGAGATAAATCTGACAAGTGCCACAGGTGAGAGCGGTCAGTGGTGTGACATGCCTTCTGGTCCTGAAGGCGTGTCATTTCCTGAAAGAATTGACTGGTTTGAAATAATGTCCTCAAATTGAGTGTCTGCAGATGTAGAGCAGCAAGACTCAGCTTGCTTGGAAAGTAAACTCAGGGGGTTGGAAGGTAAACTTGGCTGTTCTCTCCTGTTTCACAATGTCCACTGAGTATTGAGTCAAACTGCTGAATACTTAGAACAGTTTAATGTGAGCCTGTGTTAATTGGGTTTTTTAGCCACTTAAGGGCATCGCAGTAAGTTGTGTTACCTATTATTAGTGATGGTGGAATGAAGCCTCATGAATCATTTTCTTTATTTTCTGAGCCCACTAGATGGTGCTTTTTCTTCCACAAAAGGTTTAAAACACACCATATTTCCATTCTTTTAGCCTCTCTCTTTAAACCAAGAGCGCCATCTAGTGGGCTCAGAAAATAAAGAAAATGCTTCATGAGGCTTCATTCCGCCATCACTACCTATTATCACCTTTTAAAGTTGCTACTGTATGGGGAGTGTGTTAGCAAAGTTGCCTATTACCACATTTAGCAGACCCAGAGCATGATTCATTTGGAATTGTGTTTTTGTCCAATATTTATTCCCTTTTAGCTCTGTTTTTGATCTCCACCGACTCCTGAGCAAAATGTCTGGCTCTTTGACTGCTAAACGCTCTGCTATGTTTACCAGCTAGTTGCTAACTGTCAGTGTGTCTCAAATCACATACTTCTGTACGAAACACTTAATATTTTGAGTGCACAAGAGCGCTAAGTGCATTCACACTGCATAGTACAGGAAAATGCAGTGTATTTGTAGCGCACTCAAAACGGTCCAAAAATTGAGAGTGGAATAATAGACACCTCTCATGCTCAACAGTCGCCATCTTTGTGACGTAGTGGAAGCTACCATTAGCTTGCTAGCTAATGTTAGCATTTGCTAGTGAGCTAACTTGCTCCTAGCTAAGGTGGCACATTTTAATCAGCACTGACATTGTAGCATACGTTTGGTGTATGTGTGGGCGGAGATAGCAACAACACAACATTGAAAATCAGCTCTGTGGCAAAGATAGTTTAGAAAGCGGTAGAAAGCCAAATACTGTAGATGTTAATGCAAGTTGACGTGTGTTTGGATTAGAATTTTGAAAAGTCTGCATACGTTTATTTCTTTTAAACAAACATTTGTAGACATGTCTAATAGTTGTTTTGCGACCTTGCCTGATGCTCCGCACACGTTACCTTAATAAATGAAGGTTTATCACTGTCATGTCCCTTCAGTTTTCTCCTGTCCCAGTGGATCAGTGACACAACACAGTGGCTGGGTACTGCTTAATTGGACATTTTTGTCATGTGGTCTGTAAAAAAACAACCTTTTTCTATCTAGCCTGAGATTTACTTGGAGATGACAGTCTGATGCTGCTGTACTGTAACATTACTGCAGCACCTTCCCAGTCAAACTAGCTATCCATCAGTAGTAACTGTCACATGCATCATTGAGCCCTTTTCCCCACTGACAGTGAATATTCACGAATCTTGTGTGCCTCAAATCTCCGTGTGCAAGCCTTGGTTAACCTGCTACACAGCAGCTTGGTATTTTCCTTTCTCGCACAATGTGACATTGCTTCCCTTAAAAGGGGGCGCAACCTTGGCAATGATGTGAAGCCGGTCTGATATGTAGAGGGCATAAAGGTACATCACACCTTATGGGACGGGGACGCCATTTTATGAGTATTATGCTGTGTTACCTGTGTCTGCTACAGTGTTTAAGCAACAGTATTTGGACAAACTATTCACGATCAACAATCTAGATTCATATAACTTGCCAGCCAAAGATAGATTACAGACACTGAGTGCGTTTACATGGACAGTTTAATTCCCTTTTCATTCGGAATGAAAGTTCATTTCTACTAAAAGTGATCTTGTAAACACCTAATTCGGAATGAAAATGGCCAATGCGACTGAAAATTCATTCCGATATAAGGGGCTGGAATATTCCATTTCTAATTCCAAATGAAAGAATTTCTCTCACTTGTATACACTCATTCCTCTTTAAGTTCATTCCGGTCTTTCTGCTCGCTTCCTTGCCCTTCTGGCGCGATGACGTATATAGCGCGCACGCGACAAGATGGCAGCTTCTAAAAACAAGAGATGGTCCCGAGCAGTCTTCTATCTCCCTTCTTCGACCTTCTACCTCCCTTCTCCTCCTCAACAGATGAAGCATTAGCAAAACAAGGTTGTTGTCATACTCCTGCTTCAAGAATATAAGCAAAACAAGCCAGAAAAAGGCACTAAGAGCGTCGTCGTCAAGCATCTTGTTATCCGGAATGAGGACTACAGTGTTTTCTTCCGGTAAACGTAAACACGTAACATCCGCCCCGCCCCCTATCCAATCAGAAACCTTCCCTGCCCCAAACCTTGCGTGGACCCGAATAAAGGCGATTATAAGGGGATTAAACTGATCTCCCGTGTAAACCCTCATTCGGAATGAATATTTCCCATGTAAACTACCTGGAAAAACTTTAATTCTGAATGATTTCATTCAGATTGATTTCATTCCGAATGAGAAGCCATCATGTAACTGCACCCACTGATGCACAACCTCCACTCACATACTCAGACAATGTTGTATTGGGACTGAGTGCATACACTTCAGTAACAGAGATGACAGCATGTATACCTCAAAAGATGGCGCCCCCTTCCCACATGGTGTGAAGTACCTTCGCATTCTCTATACCTGCCCAGCATCAACAGAAAAAGTAAGCTAGCTATAGCTCCTTAAGTTGGCGGAGAACAAAACAGAGCTAAAATGAGATTGAATATAGGACTTACAATAATCAGGTGTTTAGAAACACAACTTTAAATGAATGCTATTTGCTGCATATTTATGTGTGGGTTAAAAGGTAATAGTATATCAGGGTTTACAGCTTGTTTCCATGTGCAGTGCCCCCAGTGGCCAAAAATGTGTTACGCCTAGTTCAGACGACACAATGTCAGCGTAGTAGCCCAATTCGGTTGTCCTACTGTGTTGGCTTGGATTGTGACAACAATTAGTGTCACGCACAATAAACGAATGTTTTATCCCATGTAGTGTGTCATAGTAGACAACAACTGACATTGCGTTCATCGACGTTCAGAATAAAGACTAGCAAGTTTGATTTTTTCTTTTCGTCTTCCTCGACTCTTTTCATCACAGACGTCACTTTGACCATAAGGAACACAGAGTGATCTGCTGCCATGGACAATGGTATAGAAATGGTGGTGTAAAATAGCAGCACTTCAGCAACCTGGTGAGTACTGCCATTAGCATCATGGCAAGTTTTTATGACTCCATAACTGCTTAATCTGACATGGTGACTGTCAGAACGGACCAACACACCATACAGACTGAACCCAGCATTAATGCAGGTTTAATTTGTGGGCTGTAAAAGCAAAACAATGAGCTGAAAGATGCTAAAAAAAAAGCTCCATAGAGCTGAATGGACCTGCAGAGTTGGATTCTTTCTGTACAGACATATTTTAAGGAAGTTTCACTGCACTCCCTGAGAAAAGCCTAACCAGCCGTATTTCCACAAGCTGTGACAGCCTTCACACTTCTGACTAGTCGACCCATAAGGAGAGTGAACCCTCTACCTTGGCATTAGTACAGAAGCACCATATTCAAGCTAGCATACATAAGAGAGCTGCAGCAGCTAAGGCAGCTGTTCATGGCGAGGAGGTTCAGACAACATGGCGGTTGGGGAGGTCACCACCAAGTGAGAGAAGATTATAATCTATTCTGTATGGCAGTGTTTCACAGCTGGAGCAGAGAATCAGAGAACTGAACTTTCAGACTATTATACTAAGTACCAGCTCCTCCTTTCAACACTTCAGCCATATTGTTACACCAAATTATTAAATCAAGTTAAAGCTGATGAAGTGGAACAAGCAATTAAAAAGTCAATCAAAGAGTAGCTCAAATCTCAATCTGCTCATTTGTATTAAGACAGTTTAGTTGCTGTACATCATAACGGTGCTCTGCAGTATTCAATTTAATGCAGTTCAGTCTTTATTGTCCCATATGGGCCCATTTGTTCTGTAGGGCAAGGCTTAGAAGATGGCTTGAAGAGGTTTGAGACATTCTTAAAGGTATCATGTCTTTGCTCTTTCTATCCATCATTAGGCTAATGAGGACTTCATAGCAGGGTGATAATTTGAAAAAGATGTGAGAGATATTCCTCCCTAAAAAGCCATTTTGTGGAATGAAAGTAAAAACCTGAAATCGTTGGGGGTTGTGAAGGTAATAGTTTCTGAAGCATAATCAGCTCTTCATGCTTAGGTGTATTATAGGCTGAGAGTAGTTTTTAATGTTATATATACACACATTAAATACACAACAACAAACAAAGACATGCCTTTTGATACTGTTTTGAATGAGCACTTAATACCTTGGTACCTTCGCCCTCCTCCTCCTATATGTATTAGTATCAGTTATTATCAGCTCCTGATTGAGCTTCTATCGCTGTTCAGTTCAAAGTAATTGGATATTATAAATATGGCCTGCTAAGTATAATTAGTGTTTTGAGTCATGGAAAAGTAAACCATTTAGTAATGCCTTACTAATCAGTTACAAGACATTAAAGCTGTAGTTGGTTACTTTTATCAAAAGTAACTTTTTGTTATAATTACTCAAACTGTCTAACTGTTATATTCACACAGCACTACACTACACAAATAATCTGTGAAGAAATATCATGTTCCTCTGCCTACTCAATTGCCTTGTAGTGCTTCTAATGGCCTAACTGCATGTGACTGAAAACTACCAATCAGAGCCGATGAGTCTCTAACACAGCTGTCAGTCATGTCAATGGCTGAATCCAAATGTCCACCCTCTGGACTCTCGGACTGAGCCCCTGCGGACTTCAGGTGTATGTAGTATGATATATTTACTGCCATCACGTAAAGTCTGTGAGGGCAGAGACTGCAACTGGCTGATGGACAGCCATCGAGACTGTTTTACTTGTTGCCATGGAAACGTTCGACTATCGCTGCTGTCATATTCAAATATATGTATTTTAAGCTTGTGAATAGTGCCCACTCATCTGTCCTTGCAAATAGCAAGATGTAAATCTTGTGTGTGTATATATATATATATATATATATATAGATATACATATATATATGAAAGGCTACACGCATTGAAAAACAGAAATGTTTGTAAATAAGAACAGCACTATAACTCAATAACTGGATATTACTGACATTAGAAGATCTTCTTTTGTACAAATTTATGAAAAAGGAAATGTGGGAACATAGAGCTGTGGGAACATAGAGCTGTGGGAACATAGGGCTGTGGGAACATAGGGCTGTGGCAACACAGGCCTGTAGGAACACAGGGCTGTTGGAACATAGAGCTGTGGGAACATAGAGCTGTGGGATCATAGGGCTGTGGGAACACAGGGCTGTGGGAACACAGGGCTGTGGGAACATAGAGCTGTGGGAACACAGGGCTGTGGGAACATAGGGCTGTGGGAACACAGAGCTGTGGGAACACAGGGCTGTGGGAACATAGAGCTGTGGGAACACAGGGCTGTGGGAACATAGGGCTGTGGGAACACAGGGCCTTTGGGAACACAGGGCTGTGGGAACACAGGGCTGTGGGAACACAGGGCTGTGGGAACATAGAGCTGTGGGATCATAGGGCTGTTGGAACACAGGGCTGTGGGAACATAGAGCTGTGGGAACATAGAGCTGTGGGATCATAGGGCTGTTGGAACACAGGGCTATGATCCCACAGCTCTATGATCCCACAGCTCTATGGGATCATAGGGCTGTTGGAACACAGGGCTGTGGGAACACAGAGCTGTGGGAACATAGAGCTGTGGGATCATAGGGCTGTTGGAACACAGGGCTGTGGGAACATAGGGCTGTGGGAACATAGGGCTGTGGGAACATAGGGCTGTGGGAACATAGAGCTGTGGAAACATAGGGCTGTGGGAACATAGAGCTGTGGGAACATAGAGCTGTGGGAACACAGGGCTGTGGGAACACAGGGCTGTGGGAACATAGGCACGCTCCCCCTATTTCTCATCGCAGATGTTTTCAGGCACATAGCTTAGTGTACTGTTTAGCTGTAAAATGAGAAAGTTTGCTCGCGCCAATCTCCAATTCTATGTAGAGGCCTTTATAGTAATGGTTAGGCTAAGGCTAGCTAGCCTACAGTCCATTGCAATCGATCATTTTGTGATCAAGAAAAAAAGAGTGCAGGTAGAAAATGAAGACCAAGACCCAGTCTCCCAGTGTGACAAAGAAGAAGAGGGAGTTTCGAAAAATGAATCTGAGAGAGGAACTCGTGAGCCAGGACCTGAAGGACCTCCAGAGCAGTCCATCGCTGCTACGTGAAACATTTTTGCCATTGCCTTGTGGTCACTTGTATTAGGCTTAACTATTTTGTTGAATATTCTTTGGCCAAATTCAGTTAAAACCACTTTTATATCGAACATGCTTGTGCTGTGTATCATAGCTGCTTTTATTGAAAAAGCAAGAACCTCCTTATAAAGTAACTGAAGTCATGAAAATTAATTATTTTCTTAGCACCCCCACGTATTGGTCAAGCTCCCCCTTAGCCCTGGGAGAGAAAGAATCCTGGTGCCGTGCCTGTTCATACACTGGTGGCTGAGGCTACCATACAGGGTGCCACCTGCTACTCAGTTTTAACACACTCACACACCGATGGAACAGCCATCAGGAGCAATTTGGGTTTCAGTATCATGCTCAAGGATACTTCGACATGCAGCCTGGAGGAGCCTGGGATTGAACTGCTGATCTTCCGATTGGTGGACGACCCGCTAGTGAGTTCATCTGCAACATGAAAAAACGCTCTCGAACACTACTCAGGTGGTGCTGTGGCACAATTAAGACTTGTTATATGAACGTCGGCTGGTGAACCATCTATAACGAATACTGACATGCATATCTGTGGTAAATGCATGAAATTATACTGAGTGTTTTTCCCCAAATTAATAAATAATGTTACAAAGTACTTTGTGGTCGTTTGTGTCGTGTTGTGAGATGTGCTGCCCTGCTCACATTAAACATAGGCATATTAATGTTACACTGGCAGACAGACGAGAGGAGAGAGAGCAGTGCGACTGCAACCTGTCCCACTAATGCAGGTAATTTTGTGTTGAACATTTGATATGTTGAAGTTTGTTTTACCAGTCAGTCATGTAATAACTTGAGTTCAATGTGTAATGTTATGCATTAGGCCGTCACGTCACAAATCAGAGCTAGAAGCGACCCAGCTCGCTAACATTAGCTAGCGCTGTTGGCCCCACTCTGCACAGTAACTGTACAGCACTTGAAAAGATCAGTTGCCAATTTATTTTTAACTCTTCGTGAACCAACGACTTCACACGTAACTGACATTACAGGGCAAAGACATTGCTCTCTCTACCCTCGTCCGTCTTGGTGTCCGTCCCATATAGTCTGTCTGTTCCTTTGGTGCAGTGCATGATGGGATACATTACATTTTACAGTACTTTTCATGGTGCATTGTGGGATAGTTTGAGTCCACTATATAGGGTATAATAATTCTCGCTATACACTGGGACAACACTACAAGAAATGGCAAAGAAAGGAGCTTCATTGAGTTTTAGTAAACTGTTTCCCTGTTTCCGGTCTTTATGCTAAGCTAAGCTAAGCTAACCATCTCTAGACCGTAGCTTATGCTGCATTGAAATGGGGTCGTGTTTATTGCGTTTACGAGAAGTTTTCATATGAATGCCACCTTGTTGTGGTATTCACGACGTCGTACGTGGAAATTTCCTAAGAGCTCACAGTTCGTAATTTGTTTTCACAACTTCCCATGTCGTTAACGTGACCTCGCAAGTCCCATTTGAATGCAGCATTAATATTCAGTGTTCAGACAAAAGAGTGATGTTTATTTTTAAATGTTAAATTCAGGTCAACTGGCTGGTTATGAAACTGTGCAGGCAGGCTAGCTGTTTCCCCTAAACTAAGCTAAAGTCTCCTAGCTTCAGCTTTAATATGTAATGGATGGATGCGAGAGCAGTATCGATCCTCTCATCTAACTCTCAGAAAGAAAGCAGAGGCTATGGCCCAAATATTGAACTGTTCCTTTAGCAAGTCATAAATAAAGTTGTTTTTTTTTTGGTTTATTTATTTATTTTTACAAAAATCCATCTTACTGATGAATAAAAGAGCCAAAAAGACAAAAGTGGTGTGATGTTGGGGGAAGATAAACACCAGCAAAACGGATTTTTCACGACTTGGCAACCCCAAAGATGTTCCTATCAGAGGCTTATAAATAACCTTTACAGCATTATAAATTATTTATTCACCATTAAAAAAGCCATTAATTAGCCTGCAACTTAAACACTTTACCCAGGGTGCCTTGTGACAAGGTGGCACTGAACTTGAACGTTCTCATATGTGTATGATAAAGCATTTTATGGGCCATTTGTCAGATGTTTTTTGTCCCATTAGGGCTGATTTTATTGCGCAGGGCGAAATTTAAAAGGCCTCTTTGAGCAGGTTTAAAATGTTCTTAATGATATCCTTTCTGCTCCGTTTCTACACACTGTCAGCTCCCTGTTAATGAAGACTTCCATTCTGAAGAGAGAACACGCGTTTTCTTAAAGCTGCATATAGGAGACTGTCAGAAGCTCAACGAGTATCTGGTTCACTTCAAAGCTTAGAACCCTTTATGCTGAAAAGTTCTGTATTCTGCAGATAAAATATTCATTTTCCAGCCTGCCCTTCTAGACTACTTTAACTCCACCTCTCCTACATTGTAATTACCTTTTTATTATGTTTAACACATCCTCCTAATGAAGACTGTTTCTGTCACACACTGGTCACTTACTGTTTTATGTCAGTATGCCCTGAGCGGGCAGTCCAGAGCTCCGTGGAGACTGTCCCAGCACAGGCCAGGAAGGACAGAAGAAGGCAATTTAAGCTGTTCGACATCTCTGGCCACTTTATGACTTTTTAATGCTCTCTATTCTGTTTCTATTTTATAATTCAGTAGCAGGCCAGTAAACCGTGGGGAGCTGATGTGTCATTAAGGAGGAGTTCAGGCTGCGGGACGGACCACTGGCTTTTGACTCCATCTACTGGTCACTGACTCGGCCTCCATGTTAATATGTACACACTGTAGCTGTGCGAAGTGAAAGAAATAAAAGGGAAAACAGTGTAGGGATATGTAAAATAGATATGACTTCAAAGGAAAGCGTGTGCAGCAGGCAGAATAAAAATCAGAAATAATGTCCGGCCCAGGCAGGCGAGAGCAAAGACTTGAGTGTTCTCTCACACTGAGCTGTCTGGGTTTCCTCAGGTGACACCACTATAATCTCACAGCAGACATCACAGAGGAAGCCCGCAGTTCTCTTCCTCTCCACAGTGCCACCGTGCTCTACTTCACCCGCCAACGCACCATCAAAAATGCAACAACCATGGCATGGAACCAAAAGTGGAACATGGCTCATGGTGAGGGGGGATATCACAGTGGAGGAGATTAGCGCCAGTAGGGGGAGAGTTACAGTCAGAGTACTGTATTAACAAAACCCTGCAGTGAGCACAGCAGGCTTTTTATGGAGAGGGTGGCGAAGTGGCGGGGAGGTGTTCTGACAAACATTGGAGGAAACTAGTAGAAGTTGTTATAAATTACTAAGTGAATCCTGTAGACTTACACATGTGCTCATTAATTGACCTAAAAACCCAGAACAGAAACAAATTAGCACCTGAAGAAATAAAATGGATTACTGCTGACGCCATTAAAGCTTTGACAATATGAGACATTTTCAAAAAAACATAACCCATTCCCACTTCATTAAAGTTTCATTTGAAGTTCTGAACATCTGTCTGACAGCCATTTCCTGGGAAAAATCCTATGCCACATGAAGTGATGAGTTTCACGGATTTGAAGATGAGCAGTAGGAGCCACAGTTGTTTGAAGATAACAGAGAGAGTGCCACCTCCAGAAAATAATAATAATAATAATTAAAATAATCTTCATTAAAGGGAAGCTCTAGTGGTTTAGTGTGGTGTCGTCTGATCCCCCTGCGTGGTACATGTCTTCAGTTAATAACACTCGCTCTCTGTTCTACATTTTAAATTCAAGCTGAAGCCAAAATGACCCTGATGACATCATTATGACATCTTTAGGGTTATTTTTTCAGACTTAAGAGAGCTCCTCCAGAGCTGTTAAACACGTTACATCACTGATTTTACCAACCCTTTCTGACTCCCATCAAGTAACACCTATTCAGAGGCGCTCTGCGTCCCTCAGTTACTTTTGCCATTTTCTGGTAGCTTAGCTTGCTACATTCTCCATGTAGCCTGTCCAGCACTGAACATGTAACATCATGAGGCATACATCACATGACGTCACTAGCGTAGTTTGCTACACATACTAGCACACTATATTGTTACTAAAATAACTCCACTGACTTTTGGGTTCCCACAGGACATGAACAGCAGGCTCCTGGGTGAAAATCCACAGTTTGTTTGACCCATGCTTTGCAGACGTTCTTGCTCTTCATACTATGGTAGTTGCCCACAGCATCAAAAAATGCTGCCGCCTGGTGCATCATACCACCACTATAGGGTGTGTCTGTGTCTGATGAAAGTGTTTGATGAAAAAATGATGAAAAAATGAATAACACCTTTAAATATTTCGCATCTAAACAATTCATAGCGGCTGTGATGTGAATTTGCATCAGTTTCAACACTCCATAAAAGGTTATGATGCAAATAGATTCACTAGCTGAGATGCAAATTTGCAACAGCTACCATGATCCTATTGAGTGAGAACCAAGTCACACATGTGCAAGTCACAAGCAGGTCTCAAGTCTTAACCTTCAAGTCTCAAGTAAGTCCCTAGTTACTGTGATTAGAATCAAGCAAGTCACAAGTCAAGTCAAATGAAATTCATATAATTCAATCTGTGAATAAGCTGGCTAATAAGACACATTCATGTACCTTTCTTTTCAGTTTTTATAGTGATGGATGAAGTTGGATGGTTGTGGTGTCACTGATTGTTCAGCATCAGACCTTGCATCCAAATGTTATTATTTTTGGACTAGTCTACCTTGTGTGTTTGCCCCTGCTGGTCTGCAGTAAGTTGTCAAATTGGTGCACATTGTAGAAATCACCCAATCATGATTATTAAATTTCATGATTAACAAATTTTAACTTCTCTGGAAAAATGCAACTATTGAATAAAGTCATCTGTCTCAAGCCTAAGTCCAGGGGTGCACTGTCAGAAAGGCAAATCAGCAAATGTTTGGGCTCCCCCCAAAAAAAATTCTGGGAAAAGGGGCCCTAATGGCCTCATCATATTGGCACATTTTGCAATAACAACCATAACCCCATTAAACCTCCCATAAAGGTACTATGCAGTGCACCGCAAACTAAAAAAGTCAAAGGTCAAAGTATTTATTCAAGTGATCCAGCCTTGAATATGAAACTTTTAACCCACTTTAACATGGGTGTCTATGGGGATTTGGAGCCAGCCTCAAGTGGCCATTTGATGAACTGCAGTTATGGCTTCATTTTTCAGATTGGAGGTTGCCACCTGGTTTTAAGCAACAGAACAAAAGAAGAGACCGGAGCTTCATCTAAAATTGAATGCAAATATTTTTATTAAGTTAGGAAATCAACATATTTAAGAAATTTAATTATATACACTGGTTCTACTGTATGGATTTAAAAAAAAAAGGACAAAAATAAGCTTGACACACCAAGCTAATACATATTATAGACTTTGCATTTCACATACCCATAAATAGTGATCTTGGTTCAAACGATAATTACAAGTTTATGTCATCCTCATGACTGAGTGCATGATGTGCCGTAACCTCCCAGTATTCATTTGTTCACATCAAAAAAAAAATTAAAATAAAATCAAGAACACTGTCACCGAACTGTTCTTAAATATCTTTAAGCTACACTATAAAATACATAAAGCATATCTACCATGTGTTCCATGGGAAACAAAGAAAAGGCAATGGTATAAGAAATCATTTCTCATGAAATATTGGTAAGCCTTTAAATAAAACTTTCAAGCGATTTCAGTAAGGTCATTTACAAAAGGTAAAAGAGGCAGGGTTTTACCATTAAAGCAGTCAAATAATACTAATATTTGCTACTTTGTTCAAAATATACAGAAAACAACATGGGTGCAAAACGCTTCAGTCAGAGCCGCTGGTGACATGCACCACAGTAAACAACTAGGCTGAAAATTCACAGGCTGGAGCAGGTAAAATGGGAACGCTTCACAAACGTGTTGTACAGTAGTGGCCATGGTAATACAGTCATCCAGTGTGTGTGACCTGTGAGAACGTACAGAATGCACAGCTTTGATTACAGTGGTATCAATGTTCCTCTTTGTCCCTGCCTTTCTTCTCCTTCTCGTCCTGCAGGGCCGTGCCCAGCTTCTTGATGAGCACCGAAAGCACCTTGTCCAGCGGGTCCATCACACCCCTCTGCAGCCACTTGGGAATTGTAGTCCTGGCGTGGTGGAAGCCCAGTTTCTGCAGGATGTAGTCCACACCCACTGGGTCAATCTTACGGCCTGTCCAGGAGATGAGCCTGGAGAGAGAGGAAATGTTGTTCAGTCCATGCTAAATTCATTCAGACAATATATGCTAATTGTTATTAACTCAGATTGGGAAAGAGTGTTTTAAACGACAGACACTAATGTGTTCTTTACAGTGTGTTTCACTCCAAATGTCCTTATTTTCAAAAGGGAGACTTTTCCACATATTTCCATTGATAAAATGGTTTCAAGTTTCAATTATAGTAATAAAACGTTTGTACAACCAACAATAAGCCTTCCATTTTCCTTGCTTTAAGGGTCATTCTGACTGATAATAATATAAATTCTGTGATACTGTGAAATCACAATATCTTCTGAGATGGTTATCGTACTGTGAAAATCTACTGTTGCAACCCCAGTGCTGTAAATATACATGCTTGATCACTGTAAGAATGTCGTTCCTGACAGGCTGAACGCCAACAAATATGGATTAAAGTCCTTTCTAGGTTAGAAACATGTTGTGAATTTGACATGATTACATCTATTTTCAATACATTTTTAATGCTGGACTTTAAACCACTTCGGAGTTACAGGAAACGTTTGAATCACTAGAGTTGGAAACAATCCTAAGCAGCCACAACTGGAATCTACTTCTACAAACAGTATTATTGTAGCCTCATCTTCATTTGCAAATATGCAGAAAAATACTGAAAAGCAAAAAACAAAGAAAAAAATAGCTGCGCAGTATTCAAGTGTTGATTTAGAATTTGAATGTTAACATTATGAATGAAGCCTCAAAGCTTCAAAACATTCTGTACAGCTCTAGCAGAATTACTAAGTGCTGCACAAAGGTATGCTTTTAAGATATTTTGCTCAAGTATTTACATTTTCTACTACTTTATACTTCCACTCCGCCACATCTCTGTTTTTCACTCCACTCCATTATTTAACAACTCTTGTGACAGTTACATCTGAGATGCAGTTTTAATATACAAAATCCACGATGAGCTTATAAAATAAAATGCGTTGGCGCAGATTTAAACATCCAACAGCGTTCAAATTTAAAATGAGCTCCATCTCAACCAGCTGATACATTAATACTTTACTAATACAATAATATAACCTGATTGGAGCAAATTTTCTGCACATTGAAAACTTTCACTTTTAATACTTCAAGTACATTGTATAGCCAACACTTGTGTACTTGTACTTAGAGGACATCTCATGACCAAAATACACAAACCAAACAAGCATGATAAAACAGCTTTATATGAAATGTCAGTGTATTCTTTATGTTTAAATAGCAGCAACACTCAGCTGCCTGTATTATATTCTACTTCTCCTATTAATAGTAGACTACAGCATAGCAAGGCACTCGTCACTCTTTACTGTGAACAAGTTTGTTTAGTGTGAAAAAAGTCATTTTTATTTCATTTGTGTGGCTTGTATTTCTTTTTTTAACCTCTTCAGCTCCCCTGGGGCGCTGGCATCCTCGGCCGACATCACTGTCTTACAGAGGCTGTAGCTGCCTGAGTTTTGAAGCTACAGCTAAAATATTGGTATCATAAGAAACTACAAGACCTAAGGAGCTCAGAGGGAGATTGTTGGGACAAGGGCCAAATAATGCTCCAAACTGGCATGGCCATTTTCACAGGGGTCCCGCCTTGACCTCTCACCTCAAGATATCTGGATGAGAAAGGGTTCAAACAGATACCAACAAGTCTCCCCTTTACACACACGCCCACATTATGCTAGTCTCATTCAGTTTTAGGCAAAAACCATGCAGAACAAACGTGTTATTTTTGCCTTTTGAGCAGTATTGGATTGCATAAATTGGATCTGAATGGAAAGTTGAGACTTCTGTCTCAAATGGTTACACTTTGCACCAGATCTATGGCACTGACCCAAAAATTGCTGCAACAACTTATGGGACATAATCAAGCATAGGAATAATCGTTGTATACTTCCATTCGGTGGTGTCATGTCAGTAAGTAATGACACTTCAGTATTTTTTGGGAGTATCTGCACTTTACTTGAGTTTTTATATTTCTGTCAACCTTCACTTTTACACCACCACATTTCCTAAATAAAATGTATTCTTTTACTCCAATAAATTTCTATGTATTGGAGTCAAAGTATTTTACTCCAGTATCTATGTATTTCTATATCCTAAGCATTTTAGTTACTTTGTTACTACAAAATAAACAGTGGTCGTAGCTTGCAAGTTAGACCATGGGTTTAACCTATGATCAGTGCAAACAAGCGCTCTCAAAGCTGCACTTGAGTTAGGATTTCCTGTCAAGCCCAGGCTGCATGTCAGATTAGACGCTAGTGACTACCTTCCACTTGACAACTGATTTTTTTTTTTTTTTAATTTTATATACTTTATTATTGATACCGACTTCATGACAGAAGTAGAAAATGGCGTCCCACAGCAGACAGGGCGAGTATTGATTCAAGTAGACGAAGATCTGTGACAGACCTTCAGTGGGTTACAAAAAGGTACTTGTAAAATATCTGAGGATCATTTGGCAGAAGGACCTGGGGTGTGAATTAAGCAACGAGGAATGGTTGAAAATACTGTCAGATAGAAGGAAATATTTAAAGGAGGCAAGGGGGGAAATTACTCAGTATAAATTAATTCTTAGGTTTTACTTGACTCCTGAGCTCCACACGATGGGTCTACTGGCTAATAATTCATGTTGGAAATGTCAGACAGAAATAGAATATTTCTACATGCAATCTGGGAGTGTAAACTGGTTAACCAATTTTGGGAAAAAAGTTAAGGATCACACTGGGAAGTAGCCTGAGTGTCAGACTGAAGCTCCCAGAACCTTCAGTCTGACATGGCTTCCATTGAAGGCGATTTACAAGGGGGAGGGAATTTGATTTTTCCCTAACCAATCAGTAGAGATCAACGACTCACCCAGAATCTGACGTCATTAGTATCCATGCCTCGGGGGTGCCGAAAACAAGCGAGCATTGCCCGTTTAAAATGTCTCCGTCGTCGTGCAGGCCCAGCTGCATCGCCATTAAATCCAGTTTAGCAGCTTCCTTAATTTGGTCCTCCATTAACGCGAGTAGTGGCGAAATACCTCGATAGCATCGTTAATGTGGTCTGTAGGATCTGTAGCGGTCGCCATTGTTGCTATCCTCACCAGTTACCCACCGGCGTACAGCTTGACATCAGCGTGGCGCTGATTGGCTAATCGCTAGACCCGTCCCCACCCCCGGCGTTTCATTGGTCCGTCCATCGTTTGGACGAGATAAATCGCAAATTCATTGAAGTATGCCAGACCAGAGATGCAAGCCTACTCAGTTGAGTGGGCGGGGTCTATGGTCTGGAACCAGGCTAACTGGGAAGTGGTTGGGTACGGCTGTTGATTCTTTAAAAAGGTTTTCTTTAAAATCCTTTAAGTTGTGAAGAAGACCTTGTTTTACTTCAAGTGTAATGTACGCTCCATTTTTAAGGTGCTGTGCATATTGACAGCAAATAAACTTCATAATTATAAACTTCAGAATCCTAACTACCTGTTTTTTTTTATTACCAGCATTAACTTGTACTTGAGTTTTATTTAAGTAATATCCTAATAGGTGACTTTAACTTCTACCAAAGTCATTTTCTGGACGATAGAAGATTTCTGTACTTTTACTCAAGTGCAACTTTCAGGTACTCCATCCACCACTGCCTCCATCATAATGTGCTGAGCCCCTATACACTCTAAACTTTGAAAGTTTAAATAGGCAGCTAACCAAAACACAGTGTTTATTACAGATTTATGACTTCAGGAACTTGACACACAGTGCTGACCTGCATGTCAATTTATTCTTCTTGTTCCCTGCTTACAGATGATGTACAATACTTCTGTGTGGCAAATTCTGTTGACCTGCTATCTCCCCCTAAAGATCCCCTGTCCCCTCTAAAAAATGGGCCTATGGTGGGGAGGGGGTGGCGTGGAAGAGGCTCAACCTGATAGTCTTATTCAATGATGCATGACAGCCTCGTATATGAGGATTTGCATGTTAGGTCGTCACAGTAGGAGTTTGCTGTGGCCACAAGGATGCAGATAATGACGCTTAGTGTCACAAGTGCTCTTTTCCAAGTGCCCTCTACCTCTTTCGAGTGAGCATTATTCATGAATGAGCATTGTGACTCAGTTTGACTCCGTCATATGAAAGGGTGTGCGTCCGTTAACAGCAAATAAAAAAACAACACACACTCTAAATGCCTGCGGTGCGGTGGAGCAGAGCTGACCTGAGAGTCGGCTCCAAGTGCCAGGTGTTGCACATGAACTCCCTCCAGTCCACCGTGGTGTAGTTGATGCTGTCGTCCTTGTCCCTGTCTGAGGAGCTCTCATCATGCACAGCCGTGGGGCTCTTCTGGCCAGGTCGCGCCGCGAACATCCGCGGGGCAAAAAGGGCTGAGGACACATGGGGAAGGAGAGAAGCAATAAGGTTTTCGCTCGGCACGCTCGGCTGCCTGCATGTTTTCTTTTTAACATGGCAGACACATTCTTCAACAACAACACCCAGGAGTACAACACAATATACATTCATTAATTTCCCTGAAAGCTCAGTCGGCACCTTGATAGTATAGATCTACACTCTATTCACATTCAAATACCCATCTGCCCTGAAAATCTGCAGCGGTCGCCTCTTTTTTTCCTTTCTATTCAGCTGCAGAATCAACAGAACAAAGTTGTGGCACTATTCTAATTGTCATGAAGAATGGGAGGTTGCCGGCATAAAGGCTGCTAATTTGTTCTTTTGTGACAATGGGAAAGCCATTAAAATGCTGCCTGCATTGGGCACTCTGACCTCCCTGCTGTGTGTGAAAATAACACTCAGCTGCCTGCGTTTCAGGCTGCTCTCCGAAATGTGTCCAACAGCATACAAACAGCTTCACAGGTACAGAGGCACACAGGTGTGCTTCATATTGTTATTTCTCCTTGGACAGTCTGATGAGTCATTTTCTTGACGTGCTGTTTGATGTCTGGATTGGGTCTTTGAAATCTCGCTCTTAAATTAAACTTTTTTTTCAGGCCTACACCTGTTGGAGATGACTCATGGATCTGTCCCAGGGCGTGTCAACAACTGAAAAGACTAAACAATGTTTATTGTCTCACTGACTGACTGAAAGGGTTAAATAAGGAATGAATGATGATGATGAGACAAAAACCTTTCTCCTTCTCCTTCAGGTAGGCAGACACCAGGTCGTGAAGGAACATGATGAGCTCGGCGTCCATGGTGACACAGATGTGGTCTGTAAATTCTGTCACCACGCTGCACTCTACTTTGGGCTTACTGTTGGAGTCTGGAACAAATAAATACAAAAAAATAAAAGACGTGGAAAACAAACCACTGCCTCTTATACTTCAACTTCCTCAATGCTGGTGGCACTATCATTAGCAAGCCTGATAAACTAAATCAAAAAAATCAAAAACAAAGTTGTAAATGAGCAAAATTTATTTTTCACATTCAGAGGTGCAAACTCATCAGGGGTGGAAAAAGGTGACAAAGATGCGAACCCTCTAGGGAAGACATTTCTTTAAATGTCAGTCAACTTTAGCGTGAGGATACAGAGGAAAAACTTACAGCTGAATTACTGTAATCTAACTGATACGAAAGTAATGTAATGAACACCAGCTCAGGGCACTGCTGTATGTTCTATTAGGCAGTGCATAGATATGACGTTTATACATTTATTTCACAACCACTACAACTAAAAGGAAAAACTGTAACAAGGAAATTTCAGTTCAGGATCTGACGTTCTTTCGTGAGGTTGGCATTTGCCTCCTTCATAGGGGACATAATTATGCTACTGTATGAAGCTTTCCCTTTTACTTTATCATATAGAGGCTAGCATGTCAGCTCTGTGCAGAGCCTATGCCATAGCATATGCACATGGCTGTTGTGAGCATTTATACTTGTGCTGTGGTGTGTCTGTGTCACTCTGCAGTTACACCTCCAAAACACTAGTTAGCAGCGGGGTTTCTGTGAGGTGCTATAAAGTTTAGCTGATTCAAAACACTCAAAACACACATTAAACATGGCTTAATAGTAACAATTTCAAACACAAGTACTCAGTCGGCTTCATTATAACAGGATTCACAGACAAAGCACTTGTCTTTTGCTGAACACATTTTCCCCACTAATACAACATGCTAATATTTTTAGCACGAGCCTATGGCAGATTTCCTCTACTCATATGAAGCCAGGGACAACAGCAACATTTAACAAAGGTAATATTACAAAATTTGTCTCCATTACAACTCACAAGATTCACCGACAAAACGACTGTCTTCTACTAAACACGTTTTCCAAACAAATACAACATGCTAACGTTATTAGCACAAGCCTATGGCATTTTATATTGTATAAATTAGCCTAGCGACCAATGGAGTTTTCCTTTAATCACTGAATCAAGTCAGTAAACCATGAATGTAACGGTGAATGCGTGTGAGTTGCAGTTTGTCACAACTGCCAGAAAAGTGAAGCTATTTCAGAGGCACACAGAGAAATAGTTTCGGCTGTTGTGCGTCATCTGATCGACCTTCAAAGTATTCAGAACAAATATCTACCGATAACATTCCATGGCTAATTGATCAGCCTTTTATCTGGTGGTATTCCATTTAAAATCCTTGCTCGTCCTCGACTCTGGTTGCTTTGAGTAGAGATAGCAAGGTATTTACATATAGGGAGATTTTTATGTAGCAACAGTGCTAATCACTTAGCAGCTAAAAGCATAAAGGGGAAACAGTGTTACTGTAATGCAGCAGGAAACAACACTGATGATATCCAAAGTCTAAGATGATATCTAGTCTCAAATCACAATGCTGAAATGAAATGGATCTTGTCAACCCTATTAGTATATGATATGGAGTTGGGACACACTGTGTTTTGTCAGGGGAGGGGTTGGTGTCACAAATGCTAGACACCTAACTTTGGACTGACTATCGTGATATAAGTCTGACTTTCAAAACAGTCAGACAAAAAGACACTCCTACCTGTTAGAGAAGGTTCATCTGGATCTTGAACGTGGATGGACTTGAAGTCCAGTTGCATTCTGGGAAGAGCAAAGATGGTCTCAGTTTCGTGGTTGTAGGCGGAGGAGCTGCGGAAGCTGCTCAGCAGACTGGAGCTTTTGGCAGCCGCTCCGCTCTCTTGGTTGTTGGCCTCCACGTTCCTGAGCAAGTTCAGCTCTGAAGCGAGAGATAAAGACGTGTCAAAACTCTTTTGAGTTTAAGGTCACGTTCACACTCCTCTGCTTTGTTAAATACTATCTGCACCGACTTTACATTTCAGATAACAGGCAGCAGCTGCAAGGGAAGGCAGACAGAAAGTAGCTGTCTGTCTTCTTTTAGTCAGAGCTGTCTGAAGAAAGGCATAAAGTTTGAGAAGTTACAACAATGAAGCAACCATTTATACTCAGCTGGCACTTTACTAGGTACACCTAGCTGACACTGATGCAGTCTAATACACTGACTGCAATAAATCCAAACTTCATGAAGGTTACAATATTCAGATTTATGGGGACCAAGCAGGGCTCACTGCTGGAGCCATTCTGTTTTGTTCTCATTTATTCTCTCATTCCTTTTAGCTTTCTTCTTAATTTTTCTCTGCTGAAAGTGTCAGAAAACTGTGTGACTGAAAATCACCACAATTGGCCCAGTTGGCTGCAAAGTCCACCAATTACTCAGGCCCATAAACTGACACTCATTGACCTCAGGGTGGTGCTATAACAACCAGGTTAACATATTCGCAATTATCTCTAAGCCTGGCTTACATTATCTTAATCCCTTAGTTCATCTGTGTCTTTACTGGTCTTCTGCTCTGCAAATGACAAAATTTGGGTCTTTTTCTTAGCTTTCTCAAAGTCCTGTTTTTCAACAACTCGTCTAAATCTGTTGGGCCAACTGTCCCGAAACTCTGTCAGAAACACCTATAGACATTGTTGATCCAAAGTTATCATGGAAAATTAGATTGGTCAATCCATTATGAAAATATACATTTTTAAAGCTGCATCATTAAGTTCAAGTTTAGATAAATGCTTGTAAATCAAAACTGGCTTCAGTGAATGTAACCAAACTTGGTGTATGTGTTCCAATGTTAGGTCGAAGCTTCGCTAAGAGGTCTTGGGATATTGTGCCACTAGAGGGCACCACAAATGGCAATAGTTAACATCTCACAATCTGCTAGAGAGATTTGTGTGCCTATGGTCATGAGTCAGTCAACACATAAAATAAGGTATTTGCTTAAAGTGGGTGTGCTTATTAGAACACTTCTAAATTTCAAGACCTTTTATGTTAAAAAATTAAAAATAAATAAATACATTTTAAAAATTCTGAAAAAAAAAAGAAGAAAAAAAAAAAAAAAGAAATCACCAGTACGTCCTACAGAAATGAGTTTTGTTTTCCGCACAGCCACTGAATTGTAACTAAAGTTTGCCACACTGCAACCATTTCATTCAAATGCTACCAAAATTGACACAAACTTTAACTTGGATATTTGATATTTCACATAGTGATCAGATCTGTCAAACACCGAGTCCGCGGTGACATTCAGTGTCTGTTATTAGCTGTGTATGCACAACATTTTCTATTTTGCAAAATGTTTGAACCAACTTCACAAAAGTATTTGGCATTACACCCGAACCCAGCAAAATGATGTGTCATTTTTTTTCACAATTTTATCACCAACATTTTGTCTGTTGTAAGCATTTTAAGTTTAAATCTACAAAAAAATACTATGGGTTCCCACGTGATGTCATCGCCTTAATGTGTGAAGGTAGGTAGCACAGTGGAACAGTCTGTAAGTTGTGCCAAGTGCCAAATCTTGCTTGTCAACAATGTAGCAAGTCATGCACGCAATATGTTTTTAAGTGCTGACTGAGGTTACATCAAGTCAAAGATTGTAATCTACTGCGATTACCACTCAGTACAGCTTGCGGCTGTATTTTTTTATTTTTTATGTATGTTAAACTGTACTGCACTATACTGAGAGGCCTCTACCATATTTATATCTGTAAGGGCCTCGAATAGCTTTTTCGTCATAATGGACGTAGCCACTGCGAAGTCACCCATTGGTTTGTAGACTCACATTTTGAGCCAAAAGTAACCAAATTTGAACAAGTGGTCTCATAGTCTGTGGACACACCTAATAGACAGCCCATCACTCAAAGCTGCTAAGTATGCGTAACTTTGTGGAAACTGGCTAGAGATCAGAACCGTTTTTTGTACTATGCTTTAAATATGCTTATTTCTGCTGTAAAGTCAGGCATTTAAACATTGGGATTTATAGGGACTGGTTCGCTTTTGGTGCCAGCCTGAAGTAGCCATTAGAGGAGGATGCAGTTTGTTAGGGATGCACAGATCCCATTCACAGGATAAATTTTGACTCTAGAACTGACATTATTAAGTGGACTGGACATATGTGACCCATCCATATTTAAAGACAGTTTCACAATTTTTGAACTTTGAGTCTTAAAACACTCACATGCCCAGATGCAACTTTGCGTTGGTTCCTGTAACTGTTCCTCCTGTTCATACTGGCTGCCAGGAGTTCCAGTTTCTTTGCACATGTCAACATATCATGTGTTTCAAGACAAACTTGAAAAAATGTGAGCCTCGAATAGCTTTTTTGTCAGTGTTGTTATAAAATCCAGTGTTTCCACTATGAGACTTGGCAGACTGCTGTCAGCCACGGCAAACCCTGGCATATTACACATATTGCACATATTGGAATCGGTACTGGTAAAGACAAATTTGGATTGTGCATCCCTGTGTGTGATGACATCAGGATAAAAAATACATGGTTTACAAGTAAAAACAAAATTGGTTACCTTCATTCCTCATGGCAGTGACGTAGTTGAACCATTCTTTAACTGTGGCGACTCCATGTGGAGGGTTTTCATGCCGCCGACGGGTTATTTTGGTTATGGTGGCCATTGGACTTTCGAGTGCACCACAGGGTTTGGTTACCATAGTATTATGACCGAGATGGAAATCCAGTGTCTGAACTATGTAGGTAGAATCATCTTTGGAGCCTGGGTGTGACAGAAACAAAAGTCAGTTAGAAACATATTGCTAGGAACAATTGCACTGCTGTTATTTTTTATTATGTAATATTTTTCAACACCATTTATACAAACAACATTTTGCCTCACCATCCTCCCAGATCTTCTGTGCCTCCGTCCAGAAGGCAATGTTGGGCTCTTCCAGGTGGAACAGAGCCCACGACTTGGAGCGGAAGTTGGGCCCGTGGAAGCAGGCCAGGGTCATGTGATTACCATGGAGGCTCATTGAACCGCCCAGCTGCACAGCGTCCTCCGGCAGAGGCATCTGGAAGAGGGAGATGTGGCAGCCAGCGATTACCTTCAGCACCCCAGGCCAGTGGCGGTGATGGGCTGCATCCATGTCTGTGTGACGAAGACCGTTGGGAGACACAAAATGAGGCACGAGGAAGGGGGGTGTAGGCAGACAAATCAATCCTGACCTGAACATGAGGCATGCTGCTGGTGCTAACAGGATCAGCTTTGGTGTATTATGTTGTTTTTATCCTGATATAGCCACCACTCTTTATAAATCTATGCTTTTTGTTTGCTTTAATCTCACGAGCATGTTTGATTACATTCAGTTGTTGAACCACCTTGTCAACTGTTTGAAAAAGTAGTATACAAATTAAACACATTAGAATTACAAATCAGATCGCTTCCTTTTACCACCCTGACTGCCTGAGACACTTGCTGTGCATGCCTTATTATGCCACAATCTGCATTAAATATATCTCACAGCAGTAAAGAAACAGGCGTGCTTACAGAGCTCTGCAGATCCTTTCTCAGCGTTGATGACAGGGGTTTTGGGGGGCAGGTAGGGACCAGGGCCCCAGGTGGACAGGGCCCGCTTGCTGGTGTCGAACTGCTGAGTGAAAAACTCCTGCAGCTTCATGCCGATCTTAATGAGGTCTGGTGTGGTGGAGCGTGAAATGATCACCTGGAAAATGTCCCACTGCAGGTCTCCATGGACAAAGATTTCACTAGAAGGACAGACGGAGAAAAGATGGGGAGGGAACAGGTGAGAAACAGGAAGATAGAAGATTAAGATGGTTCGGATTGTAGAAAACAGTACAGCAAGGCGAAAGGCAGATGGTAATAGTGTAGATTAAACACAGCTGCATCTGGAATGAAAGATCTGCATCATCATTTTGTTTGACCGGCTTGCCAAGTAATTAAGAAAAGCATATTGAAAGTCTCAAGAAACAGAACCTGCATTCTCAGGTGCTCTTGATGCAGATATCTGTGTCTATCTAAATTCAAGTGGTATCAGTTTTACCAGGCGACATGAGAAACAGGATCAATGTGACTGGTGTGAAATCGCCCATTAAGAAAAACACTTCATGTACTCACAGCACAATAAAAAAGCATCTCAGCATTCTATCAGGTGCGCTATATTTCAAGAGCCAGAGGTGTTGTGTTGCATGATAAGCATCTGCTGACATCATTTCACACCTTTTCTCTGACAGGCTGGTGTCAACGGTGCACAGGTTGACCTTCCATTCGTCCTGCAGCTGCAGGTCTGCATTGCTGAAAACTCCCATCAGGATGCTGGAGCCCATGTAGTCCACACGTGCCTCCGTCGACCCCATGGTGATCTGGATCTTATGGCTGGGCTGCTGGTTGGGGTGTTCTGAGATGTGGGCTAGAATGAGGACAGTACTTGGTTAGTGCTGTAGTTTTAATACAGTCATACAGTGGCATGAACGTCAAGCTGAATGAGAGAAGATGATTGTGGAGAAAACATGCAGTTTGGAGAGGAACATCCAGTTGGCTGCAAAACGTTTTAAACAATCTGGTACACAGAGTAAAAATTAGGGATGCACCGATTGTGAAATTTTGGGCAAATATCAATGTTTAGAGCAAAAAATTTGGCCGAAAGCTGTTTACTTTGTTTTTGTTGTTATTTATTGCCCCTTTTGTGCCAGGGAAAGAAGGAAATCTTCATTATTAAATAAATAAATAAATAACTTAACTGTTTTAAAGTATTTAAGCCCCTCTATACACTACCTTTGAATGAGCACAAATTCAAACATACAAATATATGAATCAACCTCTAATAACCTTTCATATGAAAAACGTCTTTTTTTAAATACATATATATCATAATTCCCTCTCTCATTTCTATTTGATATTGCTGTGAAAACTTCAACAAATTTCTCCTTCAAAGAACTGTATTTATTCAAGTCTCACTGATGATATCTTACGAGATTACATCTGAACACATCATGATAACGTTATTATGTACCTCCGCCCAATACTAATTTTTGCTGAATAGAGCCTGAACGCATCATAATGTAACCTAATGAAACCTTATTGATGTATAAAGAGAACCGGATACAGAGATGGAGGCGGAGCCCCGTTCATTTCTATGAAATCTGCTTTTTGAAGGGCATGAGGCCAAAAATGTTCAGCTTCCCATGTATGAAAGAACCCATATCTTCCACATTATTAGCCCCATAGAGCAGGCACACTGGGCTTACTTCCACTGCCCAGGCCTGCTACTTCCTGTCCCCTAACTTGAATGGGGATACAAAAATTGAATCATGTGTCACCGAGTCATTTTGCAAAGGTTGTGACGCTCTAAAAATGTACCCACTGATTTAGAGACATCTCTTTTACAATGTTAAGTCTACAGGAAAAAGTCTTTTTGGGCTGAATAGCATCAGGTGTTGCACCTGGAAGTTGTAATTCCACTTTTGCCCTTATGTCAAATTGGCTTAAAAGTCCAGCACACTTTCTGGGGGCCTATGCAACCTCTGTCAGGTGTTAGCTGTCACAACGTAGCATTATCAAGGACAAAACAATGTGCATGCCCTGACGTAATGATAGTGAGTTTACTACATCCTTCCATCCCAAAGTTGTCCTGGGGTCCGTCCAAAACATACTGTCCCCGTGGGGACAGTATGGGGACAATATTAGGCTTGAGCCCTGATTTTTAGCCTGTTTTCTGTGACAGGACAGAAAACATTGGCCACTGCCATCTGTAAATGTCATCTTGTTTGCTGACAAATTGGTGCATCCCTAGTAGAAATGTCTCAATGAATAGAGGAGCATGCAAAACTGCAGCAGGAAAAATCAGGAGTACTCATATACATCCCCAGGTCTAAAGAAATGCACACCTCTAAATACATTCAATTGACAAATGCTTGTTACTATGTCATATATTAGCTTATTTAAACACGAAATGCAATATATGAAACAAAGTATCTACTTACACAGTAAGTGTAAAATGTGAAAGTGTTTCTAAGCCTGTATTTTATGACTGCACAACTCCCAGTGCTGTGTGAGAACTCTGCACTGAACTCTGGCTCAGGTCCACATCCAGTTTACAGACTGTGAGAACAAGGGGAGCTAACGAGTTGCAGAAAAACACCAGATGTCTGGAAAGTTGATGCTTTGTTTACTTACAGACCATCTCCAGGGTGTTCACGTCTATATTGCCACCCACCACCCCGCCCTTGGAGTCGAGCTTGGAGCGGCCGAGGCCAACAGACATGCTGATCTCTCGGTCTCTGTTGCTGCCGACAGACAACCGGCCCTGACTCTTCAGTCCGCTGGTTGTCCAGCTGTAGGGGCAAACACAACTGTGAGCGTTCCTGAATAATGGAGATGTGCACTCTATGAAACATAAAAGACCCTCATTGAGAGAACTTGCCCAGGAATAAACACAGGTAACTGCAAAGAAAAACACCAGCAAACCTCCAGTATTAAATCTGATTGACAAGTCAGTTTTTTTTAGACAAACATCATTATGTACTTTAGCTGAACTCCTTAGTTCAACATGTTAAATTCATGTCAGTATTAGGCCATTTGCTAATATCCAAGTTCACCTTTGTTTTTTTCCTCAACATAGTTCTTGCTTTAAACAGAGACGACACCTATGCATGAATGTTTTTATGACGTCAGAATATTCTGAAGTCCTAAATAATTCAAACCTGAGAGAGAGAGAGAGAGAGAGAGAGAGAGAGAGAGAGAGAGAGAGAGAGAGAGAAAGAGAGAGAGAGAGAGAGGACTAGTGTACCCTGACGTGGTGAGGAAGAGGCAGAGATGTGTTGTTCAGAGAGCCCACACATTTCAGGGAAGAAGATATTTTTTTTACTTTATGTTGACGCAGAGCTCATAAAACTGTACTGCCTTGGTTATGAGGGTGTTGTGTTTGTCAATGATTCAGCAGGATTTTCTGCAATTCTGCCTTAACAGTAGAGATGAAATGTTGTAACAGCTGAATATCCTGGTGACCGCTGAGATACAGCACTGTTTAAGAGATGAACCAACTGAGCCCATAAGATAAAGGATCATAAGTAGTTTTTATTTATTACTGGGGGTGTGAATCACAAGTTTCATCACAATATCATTATTACTATCATACATGATTGTGACTTAACAGTACGAACATGTAACAAAATGATAAAATTCTGTAAGTAAATAAGTGTCAGTGTTCATAAATAAAACAGTTTTTTCTACTAGCTATTATCAGCTCAGAGGGATGGTTTGGATTTTTTCAAAAACTTATCCACAGTCAGTGTATTACCTGCAGTAGATACACCCCCCCAGTTTGAAGAAGCAGACTGGAGTACCACCACAGAAGCTAAGCAATGTACTGCTGTGGATGTGGCAGCAACAAAATGTACTTTAGCCACTTAAAAGAATCAATATCAAATGAAGTGTGCACTATATTTAGAATATTTACACCCCTTTACCTTGCCATCAGACAGGCTTTGAAGCCGTTATATCAATCTACTCCTCTTCACAGCCTCCAGGGAGCTGCTGGTATACCACTGCCTCAATCACTGAGTTTGTTCATGTTATTGTGTGACTGGTGAATCCAAACCAACCCTTTAAAACTCCAAAGTCACATAATAACACAAATAAACTAACTGATTGAGGCAGTAGATGACCAGCAGCTCCTGTGTTCAGTGAGGTAAATTTACTGTTTTTGTCAATAGAGTCTGGCTATGAAGAAAGCACACATACATTTCACTTTCAGTTCAGTCCAAAGGATCATCTGACAGCAAGGTAAGGAAGAGTGAAAATATTCCAAACACAGTGTCCACTAAAATTGATATAGATTTATTTAGGTAGTTAACATAAGTGTCACTACTGACTCCGTCCACAGCAGTACACTCCTTAGCTTTTGTGGCGGTACTCCAACCTACTTCTCTAGACAGGGGGTGTGCTGACTGACATCTACTGTTGTTGATACACTGACTATGGAAAAGTACCTCATAAAACCTTTAAGCCTGTGGCATTCTACACAACATACATTAGCCTAGCGGCTAGTGAATTTTCCATCTACTCATGGCTTAATAAATTGCATGTATTTTTCGCTATCTGTCAATGTGCAGCCATCTTTGTTTTTTGGGAACTTTTTTTATTGTACGTAATGTAACAAGTTCTCGTCAACTTGAGTAACATTCATGTCACCTCCCCGGTGCTCTGCTCTGTGTGTGAGGGGCACAGGCGAAGCCCCGCCCTCTGTGAATGTGACTGGACAATCTTTGTCCAACAGGACACCAACAGCAAGAGTCACACTCTCTAAAACAAGTGACTGTTTTACTATTCACAGCTTTCATGGCTGACATTAACCTCTCATTTAGAATTCAGAATTACTTCAACATTTGAGTTTGAGGCCAAGTTTAAGCAACACTGAGAGCACTTATCTATACAAGCCCTGAGTGTCCGTTTATGTATAAGTAGTTCTTAACTATTGCATCAGCTGTTACATTTTTGCAGTGCGGGTAAAAACATTAAGGATAAACTGTCCATATAAAGTAGGGAAGGATATTTCTTATCTTGAAAAACAGCTTATTAATCATACAAACTATTAGCATAAGAGTTTCCTTCTCACTTGTATGATCCTTACAGGAATTATTTTCGATTCCAGTAAGATGAAAAGATCCATCGCACTCTGTTGTTTCAGAGTGGTATCAATCTCTTTATCTAACTCTAAGCAAAAAACATTTTCCACTAAATGTCAGACTGTTCCTTTAAAATCACACTTGTTACATTTCTAGTGCAGAAACTGCGACCACTTACGTATTGTTTCCCATGACGTTGCTCATGTTCATTTGGACTGTGAGCTGTTTCAAGTTGATGGCGAACACAACCAGTGTCTCCCATGGCGCCCCCTGCTGACCTGCTGCCTTACCATTTTTACTGAAGGAAGGAGTGGATGTTTTTGTCACCGAGTCTAGACAAAATTGAACAAAGATAAGTTGAAAGGCAGTCGAGATGCACATGTTGTTAGTGCATTTCTTTCCACTTTCATTTATTGGTTTATACATTGTTGATTAACAACTGAATTGTGTATTAGACTCCTGACTTACTGCACATTCTGTGATTTGGTAACAACAAGGAATGTTTTTGTTGGAGTCCCATCTGGCGAGATGGTGAGTGTTTGTAATCACCTCTCCTGGGAGCAGAGGAATCAGACACGCTCCTGGTGCGTCCAGGTGCAGGGGACTTGAGGTGGCCGAGGCCGCCCGGGGACATGTTGCTTCCAGTGGAGTGTTCTGAAAAGACGTTGGGGGATTGAGGAATGTGCTGTGTCCCAGTGCTACCGTCCCACGTCCTCCAGTAGGCTTTCCGGCTGGACTCGGGGGACAGATGTTGGGTGATGTTTTCGGCCGAGTCAGGGGTGGCGGGGCCAGAGGCTGAAGCAGTGTAAAGGTTGAGAGATGTAATGTAAAGGACAGCCTTGGAAATGTCAACATAGAGCAGTGGGAAGAAATGTTGGCTGAAGGAAGGTCAGCGAGATGGGATATTAAAAATGAACACAAGCTAAACCCGCAGAGACTTGTAGGTAGACAACCACTGACATGTTTGAAAAATCATCAATTTCTATCATTCATTTCACTTTACAAATGCTGCCAACACAAACTCTGCATTCTGCAACTTAAAGCATGTTCTTTTGCTGCTCTACCTAGCAGTTGTCTATCATTTAACACATTCTTCTCCGTTGTTCTACCTGTGTTTCACCCCAGTATGGATGCTTAGACAGATCCCTGGCCTAGAAACAGGCTATGGCAGGAGTTTTGTTTTGTACCATACCATCATTCAAAAAACCACACCAGTGTCATGTGTGTAGGTGCTACGTGTATACACATGTGTGTATAAATGTGGATGTATTTCCTGTAGTTATGTTGTGTGTGCTGGCCATGATTAGATGCCCTGTAATAGGTGACACTATAGCTTGTGATAATTTTCCACCCTCACACAGAGCAAAGCCACTGAGTGGTCAGAGAGTCACCTGGCAGGTTGATCGTCTGGTCTCCCAGGAACAGGCGCCTGGCGATACTTCGACGGTACCAGGCTCTCGGGAAGGCCAAGATCTCACTCAGTCGTCTCATGTCGTACTTGAAGGAAGCCGAGCCGATGTCACACACAGCTAAGGGGAGAATATTACATTTGTTCATACATGAGACACCTTTAAATGTCTACAGTGCAAGCAAATTGGTAGCATATGCTCCTTAATACAGTCTACAGGGAAAAAAGTAAGCACTTGTACATCCTGACATTCAGATTGGAAAGGTGCATTTGTTATCTATCACGCTCCCCAGTCTCATTTCTCTGCTTGTAAAATGTCTCATTCATCGCTTCATGAACTCATTGTGATAGGTGTCAAACCCTGCCTTCGATTTGGGTTAGCCCACATCAGTGTTCCCACAATGCTGCTGATAAAAGTGTATGAATGTGCCTTATAATGTATTTTATATCCCCTAAAGATCCTACACCCTAAGTATTCAGTTCTATTCTATATCACTTATAATTTCTTAGTCTTTCTGAAATATTGCTTCACCTTTGCTACAAATTTATCATCTTCCCTGACTCCCCCTTCCTGATAATAAACTCCTGAACTTTGATCAGACTAAACACAAAGAGTCAGTGCAATCTGTTGCATGTCTAATAGCGAGAGGTCTTCTTCTTGTGCTGATGACGTACCCGAGATATTGATGAGGGTGGTGTCCATTTTGCCCCCTTTGGCAGGAATGAAGCTTTCGATGAAGGTGGGCCCTCCGGTCCGCCTCATCCTGGACAAGCTGACCTTTACAAACTCCAGGTTGATACTCAAAGAGTCTTTCCTCCCAGTTACTGAAGAAGGCTCCTCATCTACGGTACCTTCAGGGTAAAGAGCGATAATCATTACAATCACGCCAATCTAATTTCAATCTTTGTGGCTACTCACTCACAAAAAGTAGGAAATAATGGTTAACCCCACATCCACTAGATCTAGCATGTTTATACATCACATCAACAGTAAAGGAGGGAAAGAAGTTCTTATTAGCAGTAATAATAGAAAGTGCAGCCCTGTATTATTAGCACATTAGAATATTATGAGTTTTGCCTTTCCATACCTAATGGCCCTGGGCCCGGAGGCAGGCCTGTGACAGCAGATTTCTGCTTTCCGGCGCCGTAGGGATGGAAGACGTAGAGGGAGAAGTCAGACATGCAGGCAGTGAAGCTGAGGCCTGAGGAGTTACTCGGGGGGCCGGTGAGGTCGGACTGGCTGCTGCTGTGGCGGCTCCTGCCCAGAGGGCTCCCCAGCAACGGAGATGCTGGAAGGAGGCGGAGGAGGGCGGAAAAACACAGAGGAAGTAAGGCAAGCAGTCATATTTAGAAGGCATTCATTAACTAAAATACGAAACCAATCAGCAGCCTGTACTCGACACAAATGATAAAGTTCCATAATAGAGAGGAGGAAGCTAATTAGAGTAGAGATCCAAGTTAATTGTCTGCTGTGAAGTAAATGCATCACATGCATATTGATATATTACTATAAAACTGATACTTTGCCATTTTTCTTTTTGCTTTAGAAAAAACCTGTACACTTTAAATATGTTTAGACTAAAGAAAAAATATGAACTGACATGCTCTAATATATTAATAGAAAAAAACATTGGTGGAAGTTGCGTGACCTGGCAAAAAGACAGACTGGAGAGCAACATAATGAATGGATGAGAACAAGCTGCGAGCCACAATTAATCACACAGGGCCCAGACATGGCACGGGATGACTGCAAATAGACTCAGAATGTCTGATAGACTTTTGACTGCAAAAGTTTTGTTCTTCACATATCTCTGCACACATTAGAGCACCATTATTCCACAAAATATGCTCTACATACCTTTGCTGGGAGGGGGTTTGGGGATATGCTGCCCTGGTGGAGTGGAGGAGGGAGGGTGAGATCCATCAGTGGGATGGGTTCCTGTTGGGGTCTCCAGCTCTCCACGGTTAGAGGAGAAGACCAGGTCTAAAGAGGGCAGTTTGAGCATACACTCCACCCTGGACATCGGCAGGCAGCTGAAGCGGATCTGAGAGGGCTGCAAACACAAATGATGATTGATGTTTTGGTCTGAATTCCATGTAGGGTGTGTAACTGTACATCTAAATGTATGAGGTGACAGGTTGATAGATAACAAACAGGGACTCTAGACACTGAATAAATATGCTTAAATGTAGGGCTGCACCACGTGTTGTTTTCTTCTTTTAGTCCTCATCACTATGTCAACTTGCATGATAAACACTTTGCAAAAAACTACAATACTGCACTCAGGGTAATGCGCTACTATGGGGAATTGGGAGGTTTTTTCTCTCACTGTTATTATCTCATGTTGTACGTGTCTTGACAATAAGAATTTGAGTGAACAACTGTAAGAATTATGGTAAGGTTGTCAGTACCTGAACTCTGACATAGACGACCACATCCACAGGGAAAGAGGAGTAGGCTGATGTGGAGGAGGAGACCAGAGAGGTGGTGGATTCCTCCAGCTGCTCCACCGTCTCAAACTGACCCATGTCCTCCTCCTGGGACGCCACGGCTGATGGGAGGTACACAAAGGCATAAACACAGTTTACTATGAATGCGAGACACGCAGGAAGGAATATTTTCCAAGAACAGGATCCACAAAGATCTGATGGTGCAGCAAACAAACCTGCGTAACTCCTTTCCACTGGAGTGATTGGAATGGTCTCCAGTGCTTTTTCCAGGAAGTCCAGCAGACAGGGGCTGATGACCATTTCCTCTGGCAGAGTCTGGAGGGCTACCCAGGCGTACAGCTTGGCCGTCTTTACCCCACCACTTCCCTTGCCTTTGGCTGCAAAGACACATGGGGGTTTAAATCATCTGTAGCCTGGACTATATGTTATCAACACTTTTGAAAGTTCATTTCTTAAACTTTAAATGAACTGGAAGCATATTAGAAACTATACTCTTTTTAAAAAATGTCTCTGGTGTCCTTCCCTCTGTGGTACACATTAATATGCATGAGCCCATTTTGATCAAAGGTAAAAATAAAGGATGAAATCACATGCATTTGATTCGGTGGGTCCACATGTGGATGTCAAATCATCACATCGGAGCGCCGTGGCGCTCTAGTGTCGGTGATTACAGATGGTACTAGGGCATGCAATGAAAATGAGGGAATGCTCAGTACCTGATGGAATAGGTGGGGGTGGGGGAGGTAGGAGCGAGTTAGTCTTGCTTTGGACAGCATTGGGAGGGTTGGGAGGGCCGCTATCTTTCATACCATACAGCTTCGACTCTTTGGAGAGAGTGCGAGGGAGAGAAGATCCACGTGAGGCGTTGGGTGACTCTGTCTTCAGTGTCTTGGAGTTGTAGTGCAACTGGGGGAAAGAAAAAGGCAAAGTCATCATTTAAAGCACAAAAACGAGCGAAACTCGTGGACAGTTTGAATGCTAAGGGAGAAGCTGACCTTAACGTCTACTCCTGGAATGTAGAAGACTGTGGTCTCCATGTCGTTGGATTTGGTCTGCAGGGAGGAGGGACATTTCTTGCCAGCTAGGAGGTGGGTTGTGGAGGTGTAGGTGGGCTGCAGCTTCTTCTTCTTGGGGGGAGACTCCTGGTCCAGGCTCCTGAGGCTACGCTCACAGCTCCTACAAAACCCATGGGAAGACAGAGTCATATAAAGAAGGGGTGCTTATGTCTTATTCTGTTTACTTATCTGTATGTCTTATATTAAGTGGGATTTCTTGTATCCACTGAGGACAAGCTACAGCAGTGGTTCTCAACCTTTTTTGGGCTAGCGTCCACCATCCATAATCCAGGTTCCTTATCGCCCCCAGTCAATTAAAATAAATGCTAATTGTCTTCCCCTATTATTAATGTTGATTATTATTCTGTGTTGTATCATTAAAAAAGCATGTCACTGAATGCCAAATAACAGATTTGATTAAACTTGACAGTTGGAATATCATTAGTTTTCCAGGGAGGAAAAAAGCCACGTGAATAATATGTATGCGTGTTAAACAAATGAAACTGTTAGGAATGTGACATTCAAAGTGTAATTAGTTCTCGTTATTGATCACAAACAGCAGCCATTCAGACGGCGGTAATTTCGTGCCAGCAATGAATAATGGCCAGAAAAGTGTTCATACAGAACATTATGATGTCACAGTTAAGTTGACCCTAAACCTTTTGAATGTCATCATTTTATCTTGTTAGACATTTTTTGTTAAAGTTTGTCATGAATTCTTGATTTACGGCCAAAAACATGATTTGTGAGGTCACAGTGACCACAAAATTCTAAACAGTTCATCTTTGAGTCCAAGTGGTTGTGCCAAATTTAAGGGATTGAGATATTGCGTTTACAAGAATGAGACTGATGTAAGGTCATAGTGATCTTGACCTTTGACAGACAAAATCTAATCAGTTTATTGTTGAGTGCAAGAAGATGTTCTTGCCAAATTTGGAAAACTCTCTCAAGGCCTTCTTGAGATGTTGCAGTTACAAAATTGAGACAGACGGAAGGTCACAGTGACCTTGACCTTTGACTAAGACTGGAGGTTTGTGCCAAATTCGAAGAAATTCCTTCAAGATGTTTTTGTGATATCCCAGTGACGAGACTGGTGACGAAATTGTGAAAATCTGAATGTACTACTAAACTGTCATTAAAAAAAAAAAAAAGTTAAGCTACCGCATAGAACTTCATCTGGCAAACCATTCCAGTGCATGTCAATATGCAGAGTTTGATCTGACTCTTTGCAAGACTTTATTCCAAAACTAACAGGAAAAGTGAGTGAGACTTGAAATAAAATTCTGTTCTCTGTGCAGTACTTATCAGAGTAAGAAATGTGCCTTTCATCGTACCTCCTGAGGGAAATGTCCTCATGCTCTTGTTGCTGAGTGGTGGGGTGAAGGACACACTTCCCGCTGTCAATCTCCACGCGGACATCCAGCTCAAAGTCAATGTTCCTTTCAGTTGCTGGGCCACCGAAGCTGCGGTTGGCAGGTGTGCTAGGCCAGCGCTCGCTGAACAGCTGACTCACAGCAGAAAACCCTGAGGACTTCCTGTGCGACGCTTGGCTGAGAAGAAAGAAGAAAGGGAATGTTTAGTGAATGCTGAAAAGCTTTATTTATAGTACAAAAAAATAAATCATGAAAGAAAAGCTTTCACGCAATTGTAATGTGAGATTAATGGAGCTTCCTTTCATCTAACATTCATCACAAGAATGCTTGAGTAGGCAAAACAAAACTAAAAGACAACTCACAAAGGCCTCCGGTAGCTCGGCGGTTTCTCCCGTTCAAACTCGTCCTCCTTTTCTGAGTCTTCGGAGGAGGAAGAGGACAGGTCGTCGCGCCTTATGTCGTCGTGCTGGAAGGGAATTGTTGGTGAGAAGACAGCAGGGGTGCCAGGGGTACTGAAAACTGAGTGCTGGCCCTCCATAACGGATGGAGAATGAAGATGATGGTGATGATGAGGATGGGATGGCTCATCAATGGTGACTGACAACAGGTCCACCTCTGTCTCCTCAGGAAACTTTAGAGACGGACAAAGAGTCAAACTCACACAAGGAGACAGTAACCATGAAGCTCTTCCTACTTAAAAACATGATGCCTCAAGTAGGAAGGTCCCCAAAGAATCAGAACTTTAGAGGAGATAATGTTCTGTTATCTGGACCACAAGGTATTCTCTTTTCTTTATTTATGACATTAAGGCTAAACTTAAATGCTAAACTCAAATCTCACAGCACAATATAAATGCCTAGTTGTCTAACATGTCCAATAACAGAACACTACCAGCCTGAAGATGTTCTCAGAGGAGCTGAGAGGTCATGCACTTTCTTTGAGGAGGAATGAAAGAGAGACGAGGAGGAAGATGAGGATGACATGACACCCCGACAGGACAGAAGGTGAAACACTCTCTGAAGAGGGTGACAATGGAAAGATGTCAAAGAAAGTCTCAAGTATATAAATCTACCATCCTTAACAACAGCTGGGGAAAAAAAAAAGCCACAATCTCCACCAATGGTAACAGAAGATCCCAGAGAGGTGTGGACAGATGCTATTGAAGATATTAAAGTGTTGAAAATGTTAGCTTACTGCATCTGAAACTAATCTGACCTTTAAATCTGTTTGTCTTTTTTGTAATTTATTTTCACTGACTGAGAGTATGTGGGTGGTTGAGGCCAAATGACCACAAAATGACTGTCAAGTGAAGCAAACTCTGTCTCTCTGCCTTAAAGAAATACTTCACCCCCTAAAATGATCATTTGTATATCAACTACTCACCCCGTGTTACCTTGAATTTGTAAAAACAAACACTTCACCTTCACCATTGATGAAGAGTAAAAAAACTGAGAAAAGTTTTTAAGAATTTAAATAAAGGGGTCCGTATCTAACAGCAGCAAAACATCCTGTTTACAAACTCTGAGACAACTCTCACAGTATAATCCAAGTCTCATCTATCCAGTCAATGCTAAGTTCTGACCTGAAAATGAAACTTATCAATCCACTCCTAAAAGCCAGACTCTATCAACAAAAAAGGAAGTTTTAACTTGCTGGACACTGGAGCTGCTGGTCTACAGCTGCCTGGATTAGTTAGGTTGTTTGTTACATTGTGTGCTGATCGAGGCAGCTGTAGACAAGTAGCTTCCTTGTTCAGCGAGGTAAAGTCACTGTTTTTGTCAATGGAGCCTGGCTTTGAAAAAAGCATAGATACATTTCAATTTTAGTTCAGTTCACTGCCAGAAAAGGTTGTCTGTTTGGAAAGTACTGAGCATATGATTGGATAGATGGAACCTGGATTATACTGCATGAGTTGTGTGAATGCTGTGAATTGATGTTTTGATGTAGTTTTGCTGTTGTAAAATGCGAATCCTATTTACTATAATTCAAACATGAGTCATGAGTCAATCTTGGTCGCTCACTCAACAGATGGATTATGTGATTATTCACAGTAGTTTGTACAAAGTCAAGAGGCTAGATAGTGATAAGCTGCATCTTTCTTTCAGTCATTTCAAAAACAAAGTGCCTGCGATAGCCATGAGAAGATCTTTATGACACAAGGCCGTGGTGCTCATGGGAAATGCAGCCACCAAAGTAAACACAAAATGAAAGTTCCTTGAAGATGCTTTAGCTGGATTTTGGACACAAATTAGGAATAGTCTGAGTCTTCTGCAGTCTCATTTGGTTGCCTGGCAACCTCATGATGACAACAACACAAAAAGTAACTGCATCATGTCAATGAGTGAGCTTCAAAAGAAGATTTGGTTACCTCAGACTGAGCCAGGCTAGCAGTTTGACCATGATTCCAGTATTTATGCTAAGCTAACTGGCTACTGGCTTTAACTCTGTATCAAACAGACAGACAGTGGAAGCTATCTTCTCATCTAACTTTCAACAAGAGAGCAAATAAAAGCATTTCCCAAAATGTAGGCCCACTGACTGTTCAGACTTGTCCAAAGATGCTGTAGCATGTAGCATGTAGCATCAGCATCAGTAAAGTATAAACAATTAGTGCCACTAAGTGTGATTTGGCGAAATAGCTGTTCCTGTTTTAAAAATGACATTTGCTTTACAGCAAGATCCTGTGAAATGTCAGTAATTTGTCTTATTAGTTTATGATACATTTTTTAAATGATAACACCACCAAATAATTGCTGTTTTATATGAAGCAGCAGTGACCTTTAAAGTTGGATTGATGTCCATCTACAATCTGTATTTTCTCTGTTATTGTGGGGTGTTAGAGAGGAACCACTGCTGTGACAGACAGCAGCTGACAGACTGTGATTCAGAGGCTAACCATGCATGGCTGTTGGAAATCAGTCAGTGTATTAAGGTTGAAGTCAAGCTGATTTGGTTATTTATGCAGTTTCAAGACAGGATGAGAATGTGTGACTCCATACTTTACAAAGCAGCATTCTAACTATAAACTTGTATTTACAGAGGAGTGTTATTATACAAGGAAATTAACTTTTGAAAGCGTGCTTGCATTTGGGTCCACCAAATAAAATTAGGGACAAATTACTGTCTCACATATCTCTGCGGTTGATGGAATGCCAATGGTTACCATCTACTGTAAAGACTATAAAGCATACATTTTAATTTGGTGCCACCTATGTCACATAAATCATTGTGTAAGAAGGAACACAAAGAACAAGATTACAGTAAGTTATCATGCAAATTAACATTTTTTTCTCAATATAATACTGGGGTATATCTATATAGCAGGAGCTGGTATTTCATCATCCTGTTTTGATTTTGCATACTCATTCCTATCAGCACTTTTCAAGGTAATCACAGAGGAGAAGAGGGAACAGAAGTATCTGTTAGTTCTGGTTAGGTATTTTAATTGGTCAAATTAAATCCTTTGAGCCATATACCTTGAATACCTCTGCTGGACTGACAGGTGCATTTGCAGCGTCCAAGGCCTGATTATTTATCTTCAATTGAACAGAAGAGTCATTAAAAAGGAGCTCATCCAAATAAAAAAATCCTCAGAACATAATGGAATTTTGTCTGAGACACCTTTAAAATAAACTGTAAAACCCATGACCATGTGACATATGAGTCACAGTGTCGTGTCAATATCGTGATGTATAGAGAGCACTAACAGTGACAAACACATACATGAAGGATGAGACGATGATCTTTAAACAGTCAACACAAGATAGCACAAAACTAAAAATACCTACTGTCACCATGGCCTCTGGAACTCATTTGGTTAGAATTAATATGTCAAGAGTGCACTTGCTACAGCGCAATTGAATCTGTACTAAATATGTTCATGTCTTAGAGTTTCCTCTGTCTAATCAGCATATGAGATATGCAAAATGTTTTTAGAAATCAGTTTACCGTGTCCTGGATGTTGAAGGTGACACGGGGCCCAGGAGAGGAGGCATCCACACGCATGTCTGGTAGATCATCCACATCCCCTATCCTGGAACTATGGACACAGTAAACTGCATTAGATACATACATACATTAAAGATAGTAACACTGGTACAATATACACTACCTTAGTGTTGGTTTAACACAGAGGTAAGACCAAGTCAATGCTTTGCAAATCACAAGCAAGTCTCAAGTCTTTGCACTCAAGTCCTGCATCAAGTCCCAAGTCCTAAGCTTTCAGTTAAGAGTCCTAAACAAGTCATAATGCGCTCTTCACCAAATGTAATTCCATTTAGTTATAATATTCATTTACACACATTATGAATGTTTTTTAAATTTGTATTTATTTGTTAAAACAAATTTGTTGAAAGTTGCTGCATCTCCATTAGGCTTGACTGATGTGACGAGATTATCGCTCAACACAATATTGGCAGGCCACGATAATGGTTCTCACGTTATATATATATAGATATTCAATTATGCAATGACTGTTGTGAATTTTGCATGATAATCAGTCCGTCTTTTTTTCTTTCGCTTTCTCTATGCTTCACCGCATTGTTGGAACGCATCAAAAAAGTACGAACATGCTAGCACATGTCTAACGCTGTATGTAATTACCCATGTAGCCCTCCATTACAAAAGATGGCTGTTCTCGTTAGCAAAAAGAATGCCGATGAGTTTATCCGGATTTTCTTTGGTTTCAAACCAAACAGAGAGCCACTCAACGTGAACAAAGTGATTTATAAGCTGTGAGAGAAGCAGGTCAAGACTAAAGATGGAAAGACCAAAAGTTTCCGCTCCCATCCTAAGTCTGTCACCGACTCCATCCACAAAGAAGAAGGACAAAAACTCCTACCACAGTGAGCAGTCAGCCCTCAATTATCATGGCTCTCTTAAAGGCAACAACATATAAATCCTATAGTCAACTGTGGCAGGACTGTACAAGTGCAGTTAAACATGTAACTGAATAAAAATAATGTCACCTGTTGATTGATCTAAGTTATTGAACTCAACATGCCCTTGTGTAAAATAGCGTATACTGCCTACACATTGTGACCATTTATGGGTATTGTAGTCTATATACAGACTCTACATTCAGTGAATGTAGAGTCTGTAGGCAAACCCCGAAGATCTTGCCTCCAGAAGAAGAGTGGAAGAGCCCTGGTTTCCGGTTGTAGGCTGTTTGTAGTCCGCGTGATATTGACCAATCACGTTTGAGCCAGCTGCAGTTGTTGCCAGGTTAAACGGTCCGTGCGGTGAACTAACGAGGCGGAACCTAATTGGCGTCACTGCAAACTCTGAATCCATCGCAATGGTTCAGCATATTTACTTATATATAAACGGAAGTCAGAAAGAGAAATTACCCAGGAAGCATTTTTTTGGTTTAAAAAACGTCTAATAGCCGTCTACATGAAGACCTGACGTCTAGGCTAAATCACGGCTCAATTTGGGCTGTCAGTGAAAATTTGGTAGACGTCTAACCATAGCCAAAGTGTAGACGTCATCAATTATACGGCTATGTAGAGACCATGTCCAAAAAATGGAGATAAACATATTTTAATTACTGTTGACTCTCCATACATGATTGAATATCATACCGCACGCCATCTGCAATGGTGAAAATGACATTTAATCAATTTCAAAATTAAATCGGCTAGATTTGGGTTACATGTAGCTAGACTAAATCGGAGCTAAATATAGTCAATACGTTTAAATCACGACTATTGCTTGCTGGGTAGCCTCCTCTGCCCAAATCAAACCGGAATGCCAAAAAATGGGGGGTCTGCCCCCAGAGGCTGTATCGCCGTCTGCCGGAAGTCAGATGCCGAATACAGCCGATGGGTTCCGAGAATGTGGGTATTGCAAACATATGTGTCTCCAGTCCATAGATTTTCATATCTATGTGTGTCTCTCTCTTCAGTTTTTTTTCTTTGGATGATAATTTTGAATTTCATTGTTTTTCTTAAAGCAATATCTTTGGCAGGGTAATTTCAGTATCGCCTAACCCTAGTCTCCATCTGTGACATTCAACCTGCAGGCTTTACATAATGCAATTCACATAGTTTTTGTATGCAAACAAATTTATGTTTGGTGTCATGTTTGTCAACTGCCACTCAGCAATGTAATGTTAGAACTTCATGGTTTACTCCTCCAACTTGATTGGATGCTGTTGAACTGGTTCAAAGAAAGTGGATAATCTGGGGAATTAACTGTCAACCTGCTGGGAATGAGTAGTGTAAAAGTTTCTTGGTGTAACTAAAAATCAAAGCACAAATTGTTCCTCATCTGATTCATTTCCAGTTATTTTTACTCATTAATTGTGCCCCAGAGTTAATGTTTTTGTTCTTTGCTGAGGGTCTTACAACGTGTCAACTGTTTTACCATCATTACTACATTAATTCGGAGATATCTGCATAATTACTATAAACAAATGAGATAAGCTCTCCCTCACTTCTACACTACATTCTAATGTGTGAGTCAGTGCATCCTCTTTTTAAGAAGATTAATGGGAAATGTGTTTCAAAAACAAGTAGCACCAACAGCAGTGGTGTGAGGCAGAGGTTATGTGGTCTTGTTTGTTTACAGTAAATGCTGGATGAAGCACCATTAACAGTGTTATTTCCATAATAATATGATACCAGGCAAAGAGGCTTCTCTTGCCCTCAGTTTTTACCTCTGTCTGTCCATCCTTTTCAGAGGCGGTCGGCCTGCTGCCGCTGAGATGCTTTTGGAGCGGTTGTAGCTTGGTTTGTAGCCAAGACCCCACTTATCCTTCAGAGAGGCCGCCTGGTGAGGAACAAACACTTAGTGAGAAAAGGGTTTTCTATGAATTGGAATCAGAGACATAAAGGTATTAAATGGCTTCAGGTTACATTTTAACCCACAATGTCTACTTTATTTGGTGAACACATTGCTAAATGGAGTAGATTAATGAGTACTGACCCTCATGCTGGAGCGACGTAGTTTCTTTCTGACATCTCTCCTGATGTCGTTGACAGCCACAGACTCCAGCTGCTGATAGCGCTGGATCTCCTGGTTGATGGTGCCCTCACTGGCCCCCAATTTCCTGTGGTTAAGAAAAGAAGATGTAGATAGTTTTAAATACAGGCTGTACAAAACGGGAGTCCACAAATCAGTGAGTGACATCACGGTATTGGCATTTTGACTGTCGCCATCTTGGAGTTTTGGCACCAAAAGTGTATATTTGGGTGAGAGTGTGTTGCTAATCCCTGGATGTATTATTAGATCTGGATAACGGACCCCAAAATGGTGCCTATTTAGTCCAATGAAACTGCTCGCCTGATGCATATGCCATTTGCACCAGGAGCAAGTTCCTGCTCGGCCGTTAGATTTTACAATGTGATGATGTCACAGATTTAAAAAAAAAAAGAAAAAGAAAAAAAAAAAGAAGCTTTTCTCAGCTTGAGGAAATCCTCCACTGATCAAAAAAATCATTAAAGAAAGAGTCATAATTGACCTTCTTTGCAGTTTGAAGCGTTCTGCCGACAGTTTTACAGATGGGGCGGCTGTGGCTCAGAGGTAGAGCGGGTCGTCCACCAATCGAAAGATCAGTGGTTCGATCCCGGGCTTCTCCAGGCTGCATGTCGAAGTATCCTTGAGCAAGATACTGAACCCCAAATTGCTCCCGATGGCTGTTCCATCGGTGTGTGAGTGTGTTAAAAACTGAGTAGCAGGTGGCACCTTGTACGGTAGCCTCGGCCACCAGTGTATGAATGTGTGTGTGAATGGGTGAATGTGACTCGTAGTGTAAAAAGTGCTTTGAGTGGTCACTAGATGACTAGAAAGGCGCTATACAAATGCAGGTCCATTTACCATGTCTAGTGGTCTACAGTGATAAATGCTTTTTGGGCTGCAGGGGATTTTTTTCACTGCAATACTGCGAGTGGCCACTAGGAAAAATTGGAAGCATAGTTTAACAGCATTCCTGGGGGCCTGAGCTAACCCTAGCTGCTAGCTTGGTTAGCTTGGTGCATTTTCAGCCTCAACTGTGATAATGCTAATGGTAATTTCCGCAAGCTAAAGACAGATTTAAACCATTAAAACAAAATGTATCTTCCTGAAAAACTGAACATCTAACTCCTCGGAGCAGAAGTGACCCAGCATTTTTTCATTGTGGGCTGTATGCAGAAAAATATAACAAGTCGTGGGCCAAACGATATTAGGTGCATAGTTTTTTTAACCGGTTACACGGCAAGAAAATCAGAGGTTCTAGACCAGATCGCCCATTTGCCATAGAAAATACATTTTCTATCAAAATTACCACACAACACTACTTAACAGTTTAAAGTTTCTACATTACAGTATTTTATCAGTGTGTCCACTTAATTCAAAAAAAATATTTCTTCATCTTTCATCTTTATTCAGGTCCACTGCCATGTTTACTGAGGTAAATGTTTTCATTGACTAGTAATCAATCATTGTAGGTAAAGTAGCGACATTAGATGTTCAAACCAGAAGTGCGATGGCAGGGCTTGCTGGCATTTGTTGGTAAAGATGACAGTGACATCATGTTTAAACTAGGTTGTGCGATGTATATACAGCACAATTTATTAGAGATATGCTAAAGCCATAGTCTAGCTTAATTTAAAAATTCATCGCAGCCCATTTAAAAATGGGCAATGGGCTGCAGTTTGCCCACAAGCTGTAGTTTGGCCACCCCTGCCTTGGAGGGTCTTTTAGCACAACAAAAGCTGAAGAAGACTTTTATAGGCAACCAAAACTGTACAATTAACTTACATGAACTGAAAACACACTGAAATAGCAACTGCTGCGGCTGGGCCTATAGACTTGTCGAAGGATGGCCCCCACCAGGCCACTCAAAGTGCCCTCACCTTTAGGTATGCATAACTTTAAGCATTAATTAAATGTAAACAGGTGAGTTATATAAATATTCACCCCCTGTACAGCTGTCATGGACAGATCTCTTTAACAAAACAGCAATGAAATGCAAGACATTTCTTCATAGAGTATAACAATCAACAACTGAGTCAGCAGTAATCTTACTTGAGGTCATCGATGACCTTGGCCTGTTCGTTCAGCTCTCTGATGTCCACCACCCTCTTGGTGAACTTCCTCCCACGAGCGTCAATTACTTGGTTCCCCATCGCCATCTGCCTTCTGAGGTCAATGGTCTCCTGTTGGGTCAAAGCAATGATACACACCAGAGCACATTTATCTGGTTAGACTGATGACAAAATGAAACAAAATCAAATCTAATCAAATCCCAGAAACAGCTGCTGTAAATAAGAATGCATCCTTCCCAAATCTGTAAGATTAAACGTGAATTATTTTGATTGGAATGATTCGATCACAAAACGTTATATGTAGTCCAATCCACACACCAAGTTTCATAAAACAGAATTATCACAAAAAAGGAGACACCAACACCATCACCACCATCACCGCTCCACTCAAAGCACAGGTTGGGAAAACAAAGCTGGATTGCCACAGGGAATTGTGTAACACTAATTTATTTCTTTTCACCCATCATTGAAGCTTAATGAGGAGAGCAGTGAAAGCAAATGCTAAGCGACACTATTCTCCAGTACCATGCTATTTAGTTAAAGCACAAAACAGCATTGCTCAGCATTTTGGAATTTGCCACCTCCATCTGATAACTGCAGGTGACTGAGATAACACCTTTGCCAGTGATTTTGTCAGCCCGGAGAAGAATTAAACACTATGGGTGGCTACATACACAGGCCCAGGAGAGGGGTCTTTGGGCTCTGGCACTGCCCGCTCGAAGGCGAGGCGATGCACAGTTTAAGTCGTCAGCTGGGACAGACACACTCTGAGGCCTGGGGCTGAGGCCCAGGATGTGGTTTACCAGACGCTTCCTTAAGGTCAGCCGAGGGCTGAACTGGCTCCCTGGACTCTGTGAACAACGGCAGGGACACATGGATGGAGAGGTGGAAGAATGGACGACTGGGGTCAGACTTAACCTTCTGAGGCTTTAAGGTAAGCCAGGTAGGATTTCTTTAAATGTATTGAAGAGATTTTAAAGTAAGACTTTGATAATTTGGGAAACATGCTTATTTATTTTCTTGCCCACAGTTAGATAAGAAAATGGATACCACTCTCATGTCTGTCTGCTGAAAATGAAGCTACACTTGGCAGCCAGTTAGCTAAGCATAAAATCTGTCCAAAGGTAATGAAATCTGCCTGTCAGCACCTCTATATCTTACAAACTAACACATTATACCTTTCCTGTTTAATCTGTGCAACAGTGGTCAACTGATATAGGGTTTTTCAATGGCCGATGCCTTGAGATGGGAATCCTCAGGCATCTCAGGATTCGATAACAATTCAGATAAAATGGTTATCAATGCATCAACATTTTTGATTTCAATACATGATTTATTTTTCTTACTGTGTGATAACCTGCTACTTATAGCACATGACATGTATTTGTAGTGATACATAATTAAATAAACAGATGAATTTACGTGCTGTTCTCTTCAACCTAACTCAATACCCTAGCTTTCGAAGCCTCCTTACTTCTGTTTAAGTTTTATTTGTTTTTGTACACTGACCTGAACTGTCAATCAGAGGGATTTCACTCACTGATGGGCTCTGATGGCTCCGTTTCAACGTGCTAAATCAGTTGAACAACGTCCAACAAGGCATGGTACGGAACACACTGCAAAAACTAAGGTGACAGATTCTCACCGACAACTGAATACTGGCTTGGTGTGCCCTGGCCGACCAAGCCAGGCTAGCTTCTAGCTGTTTCCAGCCTTTATGCGAAGCTCAGCAATCACGTATCTTATTGCAGCCTTAAATCTAACAGAAATATATGAGACAGATGGATCTTCCCATCTTACTTTTAGCAAGAAAAAGCAAATAAGCACGTTTCCAAATATGTTAAACTTTTCCTTTGAGTTAGACAACCACTAGTAGTAAGCTCAACACCTGAAGTGTATTATTCATAGTCTGCATTGTTCTTTTATAACCTCCACATCTAAAGAAATTGATTTTTCTTCTGAAAACTTCCTAATTGGAGTTACCAACCAGAATATCTGATCTACAGTTGACAGCATATTTTCTTCAAGGGTAAGAGTTTCCCATTTTTTAGTGTGCAAGTGACTTATGGGAACATTTAAAAAAAAAAACTGATCCAGTATTGAGCAAGTTGGCTGCAGCTCGCAGTGTAAAAAGGCTGCAGTGACATAACAATTTTGAAACATAATTGCAGAGCAGCAATTATGCACCGTTAATTAACATCCACTAAAAGTGCTTGTTATTGCCACTGACGGGCTCAGATTGTTATTCTAAGTGCCTGACAACGTTATGGAAAGGATCCTGCCAGAGACAGATCTTTTACTAAAGATTAAGTCCCTTTTTGTCTGACCAGACACAGCCCCAAAATCATTATTGCTAAACCCTCTAAATTCCATTGAATAAAAAGCAATTTTATCATGATAAAACACATTTAATTCAAGGTCAACTGAAACAAAATAAAACTACAACAAAAACCTACAATCATAGACTCTGGTTTAGTGTAAACAAACCCTTACTTCACCCAGTTAGATGTGCAAATATACTGGCTCCATACATGCTAAAATTACTCTTTATTTAAATAGTCTGGTGGGTTTAGCGTATACAATTTCAGGGCTGTTTCTGGTTAAACAAAAAGGATCTTACTCTTTAACAAAAAGCTTGACATCTGTAGGGATCCTTTCCATAATACTGTCAGACACTTGAAACAACAATCTGAGCCTGTTGGTGGCAAAACAAGCACTATTTGAAGGACATACATTGACGGTACATAATTGCATTGAGTGCTCACATAGCTGCCTGTTTTGCAGCTGCCAGCTGCAGCCCTCTCGCTCAATACTGGACCAATTTCAAAACATGCTGTTCCCATTAGTCACTTAGACTTAAAAGCATGGAAAAATAGGGTCCAGGTTGAAAAATACTAGTTAAGTTACGCTTTAACGTTACAATGTGTCATCACAATTTATCTGAAAGTGATATTCAAATGACAAAAGAATTGGCTAAATCTGGCTGTGGTGGAAACTATGTATCATTTTTACAATAGGCCAAAAAGAAAGCCATAATATATATGAACTCATTATTGACTGACCATGTGGATGGTGGGTGACATGGAGTCAGCTTCGTCCTCATCTGAAAGGTCCGCCATGTTGACGGAGTTCAGGTCAGCGATGTCGTCTACGTCCTCCTCGCCCGTCAGTGACGTCAGCGTGTTACCCAGGGCGTTAAGGCGCTTCCCGATGTTGGGATCCATGTGAACATCGATACCACACATTTTCCACAGCACGTTCAGGGTCCAGGTACCGGCACTGCTGCTCTCTGTTTTTTGAAAGAGGAGGAAGCCAGGAGGGAGAGGACATAAAGAGCGGGAGAGCATGAGGATGAAATGAATGCAAAATAAAATTTTTAGACAGTTGTCTCATGCTTATTGTGCAGCTCTAGGGTGTGATACATATTTCATGGACCAGATCTTGGTTAAAAGAACCTGCCTGCAGAGGGTTGCCCTGTAGTCCTGGAGCATACTTCATATGTGCCATCAGGGACTACACCTGTATACAGACCACACACAGACACACAGGCAGCACGCATATTTCAGAGGAGCTGCATGCATGGAAAATCACATCAGAATTCGATTTCTACCTACTTAAGTCAGGTCAGGTCAGTAAGCACATGCACGGTAAAAAAAAATAAATGTATGTGTGTATATATGTATGTATAAAATCTGTATTTTATGTTTGTTTAGCATCTCTGAAAAGAGACTCAATTTATCTTTTTATCAAGTATTTGTGTTTAGTTTTGAATACTTTTCTTTCTTTACTAAATCAATGCTTTTGACATTCATTAAAGGTGATAAAACGTAATCTAAATGGAGCATATGTGAGACAAAAATTGAAACTTAAATACAATGCAGCACTCACAAGCATTCATGACCATATCCCCTCGGATTTCAGGCTTCCAGTCGTCCCAGGAGGTCTCGAAGCCCTCGGCAAAGCGGATGCAGAAATTCTTGAAGTGGCCTTTGCTTACAAGGGACTCTGAGGAGCAGGCGGTGATCAGTGTGCTCTCAATGGTCAGGACCATAGCTGAGCCGGTGTCAAAATCTATGCTGTGGTTGGCCTGGTAGAGGGGCAGGGAGAGGGGTTATTTGTGCCTCTACATGAGGGTGAAGTGCAAGGAAAAAAAGCCCCACTTCCATGTGTTTGGAAAAGGCAGAGTTAGCTGGTAACACTTCATTCTACTGTACTGTATATCCACTTTGTCAGTTCAATAAAATCAGGATCAATGTGGTTATTTTCATGTGATTTTGAATAAATAATACTTTGGCACATGACTTCTGATCATGACATTATAATTTTGCAAAACTGCTTAATTACTTCAGCTGCAAATTACAGAACATTATTAAGTACTGTTGCTGTGAATACACCAATGAGTGATATGTTACCAAGCTGTTCAGTTTGTTAGACTGTGTTTAATTGCAGGATTGGAGGTAAAATTGCCCGTATTACCTGAATTTCTGGATTAACGCTGCATTGGCACAAAAATAGGGGTCTGATCATCATTCCAGTCATAAGTGGAGGCAGGTAAAAGCCTGTTTACCTCCTAACTAACCCATTATCTATTTTTATGACGTGGATCAGAATCAGACCAGTTTCGGGATGATTACTGCAGAAATCCAGGTAAATTCCAATTGCTTTCTCTTACAATAGACAGAGCCTGCCATGTGCACCACTGCACTGTGTCATTAGATCTGCTTTTGTGTGTGAAATTTTATACAATTCCATGGCAGTCTCTAAAAGATTAGCCTCAACAATTTCCTTGTTTCCATTTTAGCAACAGATAAGGGATACTCTGGACACCAACTGGCATAACCTCTTTTTAGTATGAAGTAATTACACAGCCCAAACACCTCAGACACCAGCTCAAGCTTCATTAGTTGTTATGCCAGCTTTGTGAGGGGAATTTCATTGTTACAAAGTGGTGTGACCTGCCAGTTTTTAAACAAACAAGCACTTGTGATGCAGTGTACTTGTGGCATGGAAGAGTATTGATCACAGTAAGTCATTGTTCCACAACAAGCCATCACAAGAGATGTAATAAATTGTAGGTTACTTTTCGTGCATTTTTATGCCGGCCTACTGATGTGCTGGCCCCAGCTTCAGAGTGGATGCCCTCCGTAACTGGTACTTGTCCTTTCTATGGAAATAAGTGTGACATGACAGCTGGTATATCTCGTCTCCAAGGACATACTGTAATACAGCACAGTACTGCAGTATAACAAAACAACTGATACGGACCATTCATTGATATCCAGTGTTTCCTCTAAATATTTCTATTTGTGTGTGCTCATGTGAATCTTTTATCCAAAAAACATACACATAAATAAAAATAGACATAAAAAACATTTTATAAATAATAACATTAATCATATTAACATTATTTGGCAAAACTTTCTGCATTGGAAACAGTCCACCAAAGTCTGATCAACTTAAGTAGCACACAGTGCATGACATCCACATTGCAAACTACTGGTGCACCTGTCTTGGATGATTTAACATCACACAAAATTGTTTTTTGTGGACAAAATTGGGGATGTCAACCGCAGGGAATATTTTTAACCAGTTATGCATGTTGGTCTACAGGTTAATTGTGCTCCTCCTCAGCTCAGTAGTAGCACTAGCTCTATGTCATACCACAACCAAGCTGTAAGATATTCATGCTACACTGGATAGCTAGCTGCTGCCGCAGCACTGGACTGTGCACAACACAGGTGAGGTGGAAGCTAGAGTATCTTAGTGCCACCGCTTATTTGGCAATTACTGCAAGTAACCCCGTCCAAACTCATGGTGGTGTTGCTGCAGAAACATGGTGCTCACCCTCCGTCCTTTCCCAGGTGGCCCCAGTGAATAAGCAGCTTAATTTTGAGCTCCAAAACCCCTTTTGCATTGTTAACTATGTTAGCACTGTTAGCTATGTTAGCACCATTAGCAGCAACAGCACGGGTGGTGGTGATAACATAGTAAACAATGCTAGGTGGGTTTAACTGTTCAAAATTAAGCTGCTTACTCACTGATTTGACCTGGGGGGAGGCTACCATGTTTCTGCAGCAACCAGCGCTAACAGCAGTAATCGCAAAATGAGTGGCGCCGCTAGCTAACCAGTGGAGACTGAAGGATGGGCAGTAAGTACCATGTTTCTGCATGATATTGTAGCTTGCCTGCTGTCTGTTATCAATGCCAACAGAAAATCATTAAAAGAAAAAAGAAAAAAATGTAACCACCACTAAATAGACATCGCTCTGAAGTTAGTGCCTTATGGGTGTCAGGCTGTCTAAAGCAAATTAACAGAAAGTGACATCCCTAGACCAAAAAAAAAAAAAAAAAATTAAAAACCATATCACTACTATGATCCTCTTAAAAACATATAACTATCTCTATGATATAGTAAAATTCGTAATTGCTGCACATTTGTATTTCCACTTAAATACTGACCAGCCAGCATGTATCCATGTTAAGGTTGTGTATCAAATCCACAATTGTTTGCTTTGCATTAAAAGTGTGCATTATGAAGGTTGTTTTGAGCAATGCCCCTGTGTGTGTGGGTGTGTGGAAAGGCAGATTAATGGACCGTCTGCCCACTAACAGCTCATAAACAACATAAAACACATCTGGATATCATGGTCTCTACATATAATAGTGAAACTGCTAAAAATGTATCCATGGTTCTCTTATGCCTATCAAAGATGCTACAACGTGTGAGAGTTGATTACATTATCTGCATTAAACATGAAAATATATATGTAAATGTGAACTAACTGAATGACCTTGAAGTCAACAGAGCGCAAACCTGCTATTGTTTATATAATCAGCAACTATGATGTATAAATTTAGACATCAACAAGTTAAAATGTAAACATTTTACAACATTGACTTTGTGAGATCCAAACCAAGTGCAGCAGATTACCTGGGATGTGTTGGTGATGGGTAGGCAGATGCCCAGGTCATTGACGGTCAGTTGCAGGAAGAGGGTGCTGAAGGCCTGGGCGGAGGTCTGCTGGATGCCTGGCAGCTTCTCCACCACCTCTTTAGTTGCCACGTGGATGTCCTTGTTAAGGGCCAGGCGCTGCTCGTTCCAGTTGTCGTACGCTGCCTTGTAATTCAGCCAGAAAAGTACAGCTGCAGGAGGGCACACAGGTGGAAAGAAAGGCCTTAAAATTACGTCCCGAATTTCATTTTAGAGACATCAGTGGTTGATTTTTGTTGTGTGTGAAAATCAGATGCAGTTCTATCACTGAGCCATCCTTCCTTCATAATCATGGTTGAGCAGGGAGAATACCTAAAAATAACTAACCACTACAAGTTTTGTAGTTATGTCGATTTATCCATTAGTCAATTGACAAAAAATCAATTGCCAACTATTTTGATCATCTAATAATTGTTTTAGTAATTCTTAAAGCAAAAATAGCCAAATATTTGCTGTTTTTTTGCTTCTTAAATGCGAGAATTTGATGCTTTTCTTTGTCATACATGATAATAAACTGACTAGCGTTGGATTTTGGACAGGTGGTCGGATAAAACATACCATCTGAAGACGTCACCTTGGACTCTGGGAAGTTACACAGGGCATGTATCACTATTTTCATTGACAAAACGACCAGTTGCTTAATGAGAAAATATGGGGCAGATTAATCGATAGTGAAAATGGTCGATGGCTGCAGCCCTACACAAAACAAACTTTGACGTTTAATGTGATGTAGACAAAAAGAAAAACTGAACCTCTGTCAAAGGCCACTGGCTGGGCGAAAACGATTGGCCTGTTGAGTGTGATGAGGACGGCTTCCTTGTCTGAGGAGCCGCTGATCTCCTCCTGCAGAGCATTCCGCAGGCCGATCCGAGTTCGGAAGTATGCAACCTGGTGGAAGTCTGAGCCAGCTTCTTCATACACCTATAAAGTGAAGGGAGAAAGAGCATCAGATAGGAATCTATTATAATCAAGCACAAGCGAAGCAACTCTGATTGTATTTTGTATTTTATTGTGAGAGATATTAATCTTCAAGCCAATTCTAGACTTCAACTAGTGGTAGTCTGTGATTTTTATAAAAGTAACTATTATATTTGCTATATTTGGCTTTATACTGGCAGCAGTACACGAGACAGATACTCTATGAAACAGATCTGGTTCTTTTGGCTCCTGCTAGTGTTTCTAATGGCATTTGCAAGACTACCAAAAATACCAGCAAAGAGAACCAGCTGAAAAGTAAAAGTTAAATCTAGCTTGATCTAAAATAAGAATGAAACATCTGAGCGGCTTTTGTGAGGTGGAGCGAGCTATGGGACCTAAAGGGTTCAAAACCGATGAAGGCTCGGTTTTACTCATTCTAGTCTAGAATGCAGTCTAGACCTGCTCTATATTAAAGGTTTCCTGAGATAATTCCATCTCACCATTCTGTTTCAAAGCTACAATCCCCAAATGGCGCGGCAGGGTTGTCTTTGAGTTGCCTTTAAGCCGGCATCGGGGGTAGTAATGGCGCCAAAATGATACAAGTATAAAAGTGACAGCCGGTAGGACGGAGTCATGGGCGGCACAGATGTGAGGTTTTGACGACGTGTTATATGTACGACCCAATGCGTGAGGTTTAAAATGTTGCTGGTAGCAGTTAGCAGCTAACTCAAAAAATGAACAGCTGCCAAAAATGTTCGCAAATTGGGAAAATAATGAGGTGTGGGAGCTACCCTCTGGTCGGAGGAAGAGATCAGCCACCATATAACAAGGACAGTAAATGATTGCTGGCGACATGCATGTTATTTGAGCATGCTTTTTCAAAAGGGAGTGGGGGGATGGCCTATGCCCCTCACCGGTTGTTTTTATTCAGGCATGGTGGTGTGGATTATGCATATGCCATTAGAAATGCTAGGAGGAGCCAGAGGAACACGATTTTCTCACAGGTTATCTGTCTCATGTACTACTATCAAGATACAGTCAGGTCCATAATTATTTGGACAATGATACAGTTGACATCATTTTGGCTCTGTACACCACCACAATGGGTTTTAAATGAAACAATGAATACCTGCTTAAAGTGCAGACTCTCAGCTTTCATTTAAGGCTTTTTTCAAAAATGTAGTATGAACCATGTAGGAATGACAACCATTTCTTCACACAGTCCCCCGACTTTAAGGGTT
>NC_065519.1:28395870-28458938 GCF_006386435.1 Epinephelus moara | reverse complement strand
TTAATTGATGATTATGTTAGTTTGTCCAAATACTTATGAGCCCTTAAAGTCGGGGGACTGTGTGAAGAAATGGTTGTCATTCCTACACGGTTCATACTACATTTTTGAAAAAAGCCTTAAATGAAAGCTTAGAGTCTGCACTTTAAGCAGGTATTCATTGTTTCATTTAAAACCCATTGTGGTGGTGTACAGAGCCAAAATGATGACAACTGTATCATTGTCCAAATAATTATGGACCTGACTGTATAGCGAAAGTTTGAGCAAATACAACAAAAAGTTGGACCTTTATACCTGACAGCTTTTATTTCACTATAATGAAGCTGATCTGTACCTGGTGTTTGACTATCTGTCCAAGAGCCAAGTTGAGATCTACTTGACATTTGCCAAACAGTTTAAGGTAACTGCTGCTGCCACCCGGCTGAGCCTTGCACTGGATCCTGTTGGACAGCTCCAGCTCGATAAGGCCTGTCTCAAAGCGCACAGCTCGCATGGAAGGAGTGGTGGCGGTCATCTGGATTCCCTGCAAACAAGAAAACGGCATTCAGGAAATTCCTCAAACCTTAACCGACACTCAAAGTGAAAGAAAAATCTCTTGGGAGAAACCCTTTACTGGTTTTATTATTTAAAGCAATGCAAAGTTTGGACAAAAATCTTCACCTGGTTGCTTCAGTCCCTGGGACTGATGTGCTACTTTGAATTTGCGTGCTGAAAGAAACTGAAGATGACATACCTTGAACATGAGGCTGAGAGAATAAAGCAGGATTTTTGGCTTGTCTGCATCTGTTGAGGTGTCATGCTCATTCCACAGTGGGATGGGTTGTTCTCCTCCTGTGTGTATAGAGAGTATACAAGTCAACCTCACAAATCCACAGACTGTTGCGAAGTGCTAGATAACGTGTGATACCGCAGGATTATGTTGTCTGTGTACCTGTGTATGTGTGAGTTCTTATATCTGCTTGAAGTGTCCCAGTGCAACTACATTTAAAGACTCCGCCCTAATGAGAAAAGTTACCTTACACCATTCTCATTATTCTTTACCATAAAACTCCCACTTCTCTTTCTCTCTCTTGGGCAATTACATCGATCAAACTAAGCGAGTTCAACAAATTACTATCAATACTGTTGTGGAAAATGAACATGACTGGATTTGTGTCAGGGCCTTGGGCATTGTTTTGTGATGAAAACAATATTTTTCGTTGACTTAAGCAGCAGCTGTTGGCTACAGAATTCTGTTGGGAACAGTCAGGTGTTTAAGATTAGATTAACTTTATTGATCTGAGAGGAAAACTGGGCCAATACAGCAAAGAAAAGGACATAGTTTTGTACAGGTTTTACAGATACAGAAGTGTGTGTTAGTCTTTAGTACAGTACCTGAAACCTTCTGAATAACCTCGTTGACCTCTTTCATGAAAACCTTTTGCAGGAAGACCAGGTGGTTGAGCAGATCTGTGGTCAGGTTGTGTTCAAATGAACCAATCTGCACATCACAGAAGACAAGTGAGGGGAAGTTAAAATCACCATAGGCTGCTCCAGAAAATTTGCTTTTATTCAGTGCTCTGACATAAACATAACGCCCCATCAGGAGCCTCTGACCTCGGCGACACAGCGCAGGTAGTTGCCTTGGAGGTAGTTTCCTTGCTTCGCTGGGAAGTCGTCGGGCACCCAGCCCTGGTCTGAGTGGCTCTCGTGTTCTTCCATGATGTATTCTCCTGACATGGTGACTGGAGGCAGGGTGAGGCTGGCTGATGGTGGCATGGTGGACATGTCCACTGGGGACACTTTTGACTGGAAACAAAGCTTGTGGTTTGGCAACTCGAAAGTGAAACTGGTTTGTGCACCTAAACACAGGAGAGGTGTTTAAAAAAAAAAAAAATAAAAAAAAAAAGCAGTTATCACAACTTATTATTTTGCAGGGCTTGGACATACCTCAACATTGATATTAAGACTGGCTAATGTTTTTTAAAATTCAGTTTTAAGAACGAAACATCAGATGAGAACAGTAGAATTGGACACATACAGTATGTTTCAGAGGAAAAAGCTCTGTTAGTTTACACCATCACTGAAATCAGTGTCAGATCTCCTCTCACACACACCTGTCATGCCATGGCTCTTCATGCGACCCATTTTGTACTCTGCTTTCAGTGAGGGCAGCAGGGCAGCCCCGATGGTGATGCCATCCATCATGGCGCTAAACTTGAGGACAATGGGCTTCTTCTCAAGGCCTTCGGGGAGCTGAGGGAACTCGTTGGCTTCAATGGGGGTCTGATTGATGCTGGATGCTTTGTCAGAAGGCTGCGGGGTAGGCGTGTCCTCTCTATTAGGAGGTTGACTGTAAGGGGAGAAAGAAAACATTCACCCAGTCAGTCATTATCTACATAGGTGTTGATTTTGAATAAGTGAAGGTGGTGCTCTAAACTTGGAATGAATTGCTTCAGTTTTGTCATTATATCACTCCCAGAACGTATGGGCTAAACTGCTGGAAGTAAAGTACAAACTGAAAGATTGCTACTTTAAATTTGATTCAAGTATGTGTGTGTTATTATGTAGAGTTATGCAGACACTGGCTCATATTTCCGTGAACATCAAATTATAGAAAAGTTGTTTAATATCCCAAGCACACCTACAACTCCATAACATAATTCAGAGTATTACCATGGAAACAGACCACAGACAGGCTTTGAAAGCAGTTAAATGGGGACAGTGTGGATATGCTGCAGTGAGCTGTCACTTATGGAGATGAGGAGTTTATTAAGCGTGGATTACGATCTAATGACAACAGTGTGTTGCATAACAGATTCATTTAGGGTTTTAAATATAGTTAAAAGTCTGCAACACTTCAGAGTCAGTTTTTTAATTGGTTTTAAATGCTATAAATGAGGTTTGAAGTTCTTAAAAAGAAATTTCTCTTCATCAAAATTGCATAATAAGGATTTTTTCCCCATGGAACTAATCCTGTCATGCCTTAAAATGGCATAGACCTGACTTTACACCTATGCCTCCTTTAGTGTGTGTAGATCTATGAATATCCAAATGAGCCCCAACCCTCAGCCACTAGCCTGCAGTTGAGCGTACCTGCTCACCTTTGACTCTGTTAATCAAACACACAAACCTCTGCTTGTAAACAGTAATAGATAACATAAGCCCTCGGCATGACTTCAGTATCAAACAGCTACTAATGCGTTGCTAATATTAGATAAACCTTCCTTGCATGGCCAGTTCTTTAAAAGCTAAAATGAAAGTGAAGCTTAGCCTGCAAATTATCAATACGTAGCTACATCTGCTTCTTCTTAGACATATGGCAAGTTGACGGAACTGGTTCCTTGAGGTTGTCATGTAACAAACCCTGGAAGTCAGAATCAGTATTTTTGAGGCTGTCATTGTCACTAGAGCTGGGTATTGATATTCCATACCTTTAACACCATGTCCTATCAGCAAGTGAGCCTCTGACATGAAACATCGGACACTCTCTGTCCACCCTGGATTCCTTACATATGAAACTTTGTCACCTCATGTAAACAACTAACTTACCTAGCAGCTGTGGTCTCAGTGTAACCGCTGACCAGATGGGTGAGTACGTACTTCCTCATTATTCATATTCACATCAATAATATCGCAGGTGACTTACAGATATTGTTGAAAATACCATACTATATCATACAGCCATCTCCACTTTGTAAAACAAGCAAACTTGCTGGCAAGCTCTGCTACACATACCAAACAACAATTCTTTGTAAAAATGTTCAGCTCCCTAGAGATCTCCTTCCAGTCAGACGCCAGCTCATTTAGGTTTTTGTTGTGAAATAAGGAGGTATCATATAGATAGCTCCTGATTCCAACCTTGTGAATCAGTCATTCCTTGTCCGTTGCGGCGCTTTCAACATGAGTGACAGAAATAAAATAAAAACAGGGTGTCTGGCAAAAGTTTCTCTCAAAACGGCACTCAGTTTTGCACTGTGTCGCGCTACATTGCTTATAGGCAGTTACGAAGGTCCAATAGAAAACAATGCAATCAAACTGATTTAGACACTAGTGCTAGCTAACATCACATCCAGTTAGGGCACATAAGTTATCGACTGAAATAAAACAGTACCAATTAATACTGAAATGTCTCCAGTCAAATGATACTAGCATTCCATCCTTTTTGGGCCAGGAGTCTGATCCTGGACTGTTCCATTTCCCCATTGGACTGGCAAACTTCCTGTTGCTGCCATATCTGGAACCGCTATCATGCCGACAAACGTTCAGGTTAATGTCTGCTTGGTTAGCATGAGCTAACATAGCAGCTAACACATACAACACAGAACCTTTAAACAGCCTCAGCAAACTCACACCAAGCACAGGTAAGCTGTGTATTTGACGGAGTTGGCAGCTCAGTGTGCTGAGATGCCACTAAACGTTTGAAAATATGGCTATATCACACACCGCTGTATTACGTCATGGGTGTTGAATAAAGTGCTCCATTGGTATTAGTATTACTTTAAGGGTACAGGTATTTGTAGTGGTATTGTAGTTTTTAAAACAATAACCAGGCCTAATTGGTACACTTTGGTACATAGTTTCAAGGCAAAAATGCTCAGCGAAGGCGGTGACTGGTTATTTCACTCATGACATGCATGTAGCACATAAAAAAAACATATGGATATGATGACACGTTAAGAATGGATTTTCACTGGAGAGGGTCTTTCAAAGATGGAACAATGAAGTAGACATACACATTGGAGGGCTGGCGGATGAGGTCAGAGATTTGTTTGGAGAGCTGGTGGGAGCTGCGGACCATCATGCTGTGCAAAGTAGCCGGGTGCTGGGGAATGTTGATCATGATGGCCCCCACTTTGAAGACGGCTGCGTTGTTGGTCTTCAGTCCTCGCTGGGCGCTGTACAATGCCTGAGACTTGGCGATGTTGCATTTGACCACCGTTCTGAAACACAGAGTAGACTGGAATGAGCAAAAGGACCTAAATTTGTTTTGTTTTTTCTCCAGGTGATATGGACATATAGATGGGGACTTAAGTGGAATTACTGAGAGGACACCATACAGTCAAACACCATGCAAATTCAGGACAGCATTCAGTTTTCTGGGCACAGGTAAAATGGGCAGCAATCATAACAGTGACACATGTTCCACTATGGATGAAGAAGGTAATGAATTGTACACTATGGCTGTCGAATGCAAGGCCTGACACACACGTTTTTATGATCCTGCGTCTTGTAGCAAGTACACTGTCTACATTCTCAGATGGTTTATGGATGTGTTATTCTGTGACTGGAATAAAATACTGAAATACCAGACTGTAAGTTATTTCAGTATTTTGGCAGACTGTAAACATTAAGGGAAGAATCAAGAATGAAGAGGTTCACAAATACAGAGAAAAATAAAACCAGACAACTTTCTGCTTTTATAAACCAATAAAAGTGACTTCATATACACACACATACACAGTTCACATCTGAACAAAGAGAGTCCTGAGAGTCTGTTCACTGAAAATACAAATGGATGACAGGCGACTCAGACAAATGAAGGATGTGAAATCAGGGCAGCTGTGGTTTGGATTTATGAATGCATGTGAGCCCTAAATGGTAGCAATAACATACAGAAACTCTTGTTTAGCTGTGCTGGTGGGAGATGTTGGGAAATCCTCCAGTCTATGCAAGTAGTTGGAAGAGAAAGCCAAGGAATGTAAAAAAAAGAAGAAGAAGAGCAGAAAAAAGTGTGAAACAGTTCAGAGACACCATAAGGTGAAAACAGTTTTTCACAAGCAAGAACACTGAGGAGCCACTTCAAGTGAAAATGCCTGGATTGAGAACGTAGCTCAAAACTACACTCTTAGAAATAAGGGTTGCAAAAGGGTTCTTCCTGAAGGACTGAGATTCTATCCAGAACCACTTGTTTCTGAAAAAGCCTTTTTTGAAGAAAGGGTTCTTTGTAGATATATCTGGAATCCTCTTAATCAATTTATTGTACTTGACGTGTTCTGCCATAGTTGATATACGATACAATATGATACGATACAATGCAATATGATACGATATGATACGGTATGCTGCAAATGATACGATATGATACGATACCATCCTGGTAGAGTTGAGATCAACTGCATCACTGAAACAGTAAAGAGTATAGAGGTAGTGATTTCACAAAATCTTCACTCCCTAAAAATATAATTGTGAGTCTGGAGTGTTGTGGGTTTTGCTGGACCACATCAGCTCCAGCCCTTTAGGAGCCTCATGTAGCCCAAGGCTGCTGGACTTTGTTCCCTGGGCCCCCAGGCTAAATTGTTGATTAGTAAAAAATTAAAAGGTTCTTGGTACAACTCTGGTAGAACCTCCTGGCTGGGTTCTAGATGAAACCCTTGGAATATAACAGGGTTCATGGTAGGACTTCCTGGGAGGGTTTTAGTTGAAACCCTTGGAATATAAAGAGTTCTTGGTAAAACAAACAAACAAAAAAAAAAACCTTGGGGGCTTCTAGATGAGACCCTCGGAATATAAAATGATTCTTGGTAGAAACTCCAAGGTGGGTTCTAGATAAAACCTTTGGAAATTAAAAGGGTTCTCAAAAGAAACCACTGGGTGGGCTCCAGATGAAACCCTTGGAATATATAAGGGTTCTTGGTAAAAATCCCTGATTGGATTCTAGATGAAACCTTAGGGAAATAAAAAGACTCTTGGTAAAAACCTCTTGGTTGGTTCTAGATGAAACCTTTGAAATATAAACAGGGTTCTCAGTAGAAACCCCTGGGCGGGTTCTAGATGAAGCCCTTGGAATATAAAAGGTAGAAGATTCTTGGTAGAACACCCTTGATTGGTTCTTGTAAACACCCTTAGAAGATATAAAGGTTCTTGAGAGAAACACCAGAGAGGGGTCTAGGTGGAACTAATACACCATGGAAGGGTTTTTTTTTTAGAAGCTTTCATAGATGGTTCTACGTATAACCCTTTATGTTGGGTTCATGTTGTTTCAGGTGGAACCTTATAAAAGGTTATACCATGAACCAAAAAGATTTCTCCTGTAGTGACAAGCCAAAGAACCCTATGTAGTTCTAGCTAACACCTCTATTTCTAAGAGTGCAAAATAAACTATCCTATCAAGGACAACCAGAGTTAAATTTAATGTCAACAGGAAACTGTATCTGGAAGAAACAACTGCTAACACAGCAGACATAATGCTTTGTGACCGAAGACATCTGCATTGCCTGCTGTTGAAAATCTCTTAGTTAATGTCTGCACATTGTCTTTACTTGAAGCAAACAAGGGAGTAGAAAAACATGCCAGTGGCACTACAATCATTCTTACTTACATCTGAATATTGGGCAATTTTATACATCAGTAGCAACTATAAAGTGCCGAGTTGTGTGTGGCATGTAAAAAATTCAAACACACGAGTGCGGCTCAGAGCATACAGTATGAAAACAGGATTAAGTCTCAGTTTTATTTTCACAGTGGGAGAGTCTGTTAAATAGAATGAGATGAAGAAAAAGCTTCTTATTGAAGCAGCAGTAGAAGTTCTAAACTGAATCAAAGCAGCGAGGAGATGCATCAGCCCGCCTCAATGCATGACTACAAGGCTTGTAACCTGATTAGGGTGGTTATGTTTTGAGGAAATTGCTTGCAGTAAAAAACAAAAAAACGCTGTTAAAATTTCCCATCTGGAGAGGAGTCAGTAATTGGCTCCTGCTGAGTGCCAACGCTTGTGGAAAACACTGCCTCTACTTTTTAGTTTAAACTCTTGATTTTACAAACATACTTGACATTAAAGCATCTACAGTATGTAGAAGTTCTGTTGCTGTGTTTTGTGCAAGAAGAAGGTATTCTGCCTTGACCTCACTCAATACTTTGATATCACTGAGTATCTTAAAAAGTAAATAACCATGTTGGTGAAGTTGTAATACCTATGAGCTTAGAAGTTTTCTATCCTCGAGACCACAGTTAAAATCAAATAGCTGTTCTCTTAGGTAACACAAAAATAAAAAATATTGAATCAAAACACCAAAGATCATTATTAGTGATAATTAAAAGTTTTTTAAAGACTAACTTTAAACAGCACAGGTTAGGATCAATACACTGTTAGTTGCTATCCAGAGAATTTCTTTCAAAATGAGACATTAAAAAACCTTCATTAAAACATTAAAAAAATAGTTGTTATACCACAATCCTGATTAGCAAAAGTTAAAGAGAATTTGTACTTACTGGATGTTAGGAGTTATGCCCTCCAGTAGGACAATATTTACCCCTCCTATGTGAGCCGATGCACACGTCTCAGTCATTTTCTGGTGCAGGATATCTGTGGACACCAATAAAAGAAAGATTACATCAAACAGAACAAACTTGTATCTATCAGGAATTAGCTGTTTTTGCAGAAATAAAATGAATTATCTTTTGGAATCAATCATTCAATCAAGAGACAAGGGCTTCCTTTTGGAATTTTAAACCTTATAACTCTTAAACAGAAAAATAGATCCTAGAAGTTTCAGGCCAAAGACTATAATTGTTATTATCAAAATTGAATTTATTGACCAAAGGCTCTGATGCTAGGTTGATGTCGGACAGCTCTGATAGTTCTCATCTTCTTTGTGTTTTCATAACAAATCAAGGAAATAAGGTTAGTGTAGGCGATCTCAGAACCCATCAGCAAACGGTCTGACAATGCTAAGCCTCTGAGAAAATATTTCTGGAGATCTGGTATAGCCAGCGAATATCTGGGCCAACACTTCCTCTTCTGTGTGCTGCTCATTGTTTCCAGTCCAATTAGCAACTTGAGACAGGTCCAGATAATATTTTGGTTAATCTAAATGAACAGATATTTGCAAATGAGTGAAGATTAAAAAAGAAAAGCTTAATCATTATCAGATGATAGCCAGTGGGTTCTGGCTCTCTGTTCTCCACACAGACTGTTAACCTGCAGGCAACCAAAGCCTGCTCAAATGTGATTGGTCAATAGTATCCGGAATACAAATGGAAAGCAGAAAATTTGCTACACCTAAATCTTGTTCTGCTACCTATTCTCCATACATTTTCACATGTCTGAGTGATTAGAGCAAGGGATTGACTCGCTTTTGGAGCCAGACTCAAGTGGCTATCAACCAGCTGCAGTTTTTGGCACTTCTACTTCGGCTTCATTTTTCAGCCCAGACTGACCAAGTTGAAAAATAAATAAAACACACTAACATCATTTAACACCCACACAGATCTTGACCTCACCTTTCATCTTCTCCTTCAGGGTGAAACTTCCATGGATCTTCTTCAGCTCAGCCTCCATGGTCAGCCCACCAATGTCAGCCTCCAGGTGGGTACGGTTCACCATGCCGATGCCGAACACTATGAGTGTGACGTGCTGTGGCTCAGAGCTCACCAGGCTACGCCGCCGCCCTCCTGCGCCAGGGGGCTTGTTAGGGGTGGTGGGTTCCTGCTGCTCGTTCTCAAAGATCACTTTACAGAGCGGCTCTGAGGGCCGACGTCCGCCTTCTGCAGAGAAGAGAGAGGAAGCAAAGTACACATGTAAAGGAGATGTTCAGATGGGCTGGAAGGTGGGCACAATGTTTCCACAGGAACGTGTTCTGCCACCATAAACACCGTTAGCAGCTGTAATGGCCAAATGAGCAGCAAGGCAAGCTAGCTAATGTTAGCTCCCTCACGACCTGTGATGATGCACAGTGCAGCGCAGCCAGAAAACTAGTGGAGACAGAATTTGGGCAGTAGGCATGTTTCCACATGCTAATGTGGCTAGCTGGCTGCCTGCTAGCAAAGCCAACAAAAACTAAAATAAAAGGCAAACTTTTACATCACAAAACATTAAAATTTCATCACTTCTGAATGGACAGCATTTTAAAATGTAGCCCTACAGCTCACTGAGTCACAGGAGCACTAGACTAAAAAGACAGGCCTCCTGTATTTCGCATTGATTTTTTTTTTCTTAAAAGTTAACTAGTTAGTTATCGGTTGGTTGGGTGCTGGCCTTTGGAAAGTAAAATTAACTCAAACTGACATCCCTGCTGCTGTTGTTAATTTCTCCCCAATTTCAGTTCATATTCCTGCAGGAACATGTCCGGTTGTATTTAGAAGCTCTTCACAAGAGAAATGTCGCCATACTCCGTCTGTTACAGTCACTCCCTGTCTGCAATGATGGTGCATGGATGCAGAGATAAGGTAGACCTGCACAGGTTGACCAATCAGAGCAGATTGTGCTTTTTTGGGAGGGGGCGCATCATGAGACAAGCGCTAAAACGTAGTCTCAGACAGAGGGTGAATACGGGTGTTCCAACACAGAAAGTATGAGGATAATTAAGTGCTTTTTGATCATTAAAGCATGTAAACATGTTCTAGTGGAAACCCAAAATACAAGAATGAACCTGAAAATGACCGTAAGAGGTCCTGTTTAGCACATTATTAATGCTAACGCATTACAGAAAGCATTAAATGCATGCAAAATAACAGCAGCTGAGTACTGACTTTTGCCCAGGCAGATTTGTACAGGTAGGATACGTACAATGTCACAAGGAAATGTGTAATGTCTAAAGTATAAGTATAAATAAAAGTCAATAAAAGCAATATATTAGGAAGTGACAGTTTTGTCAATAAAGTCTTACAAAACAGCGAAGGCACAAAGACCTACACTTAAGCTCAGGAGGGAAGAAGATGCGTCAGGAGAGAATTAAGATTTTTACAGCAAGGCTTATCGGGCTGAGCAGAGCAAATTTACAGCAATATCGTCAAATAATAATGTGAGGAATGAAGGTATAAAAGGCAAAAGTACAAAGTAAAGCAGGATGGAAATGCATGAGTGGGATAAAGGATGGAAATTAGGAACTGGATGAATCAGCTGGAAGCTGATTCCCACCTGAAAGGCAGTTCTCTGGGGAGCTTTTCTCCAGGATGCCAGTGGGATCGGAGATGAGGGAGTAGAAGTTGAGCAGCTTGTACATGTTCTGCCAACATTCTGCTGACGGCTCACTCTGCTCTGACACCGTGATGGAGTCAGAGTCGTCCATCTGGATGGCCATGTGGTCTGCCACGTCACGGGAGCCCTTCCGTGACACCTGAAGGCGTTACACAATAATACACGTTATAAAACAAATAGAAATGTCACAATATACATCATGGGGCTGAGGGGTAAAAATGTTGAGCTTCTTGAAGGCTGAAGCCCACGTTCTAACTATCAAGGCAGGAAAAAAAAAACCTGTCATGGTGAGAACTATCAAGCCAGACAGTTTTGCAGAGAAGATTCTATTTTTAAAGTTCTACCTAAAACTGGGAACTGTGTCTCACCAACAGCTGACACTGTGTTTCAGCGACTGGTGCCTGCTCTGAGAAATGTTTATTATCTACTGGCTCCCTCTAGGGTTTGTGGGGAGAAAATGACAGTTTCAGTATGAATTTTGGGATTTTACTGACCATATTTACAGGTCTGGACAGGTGCCCAACTGAGGAATATTTGAGGCCATTTAACAGTATTTGAGAGAGATCTTAACTGTAGTCCTCAGGCAGATACTGGCTGTTCCAAGTTGTAGATTAAAAAAGGCAATTGGGCTCCTAGACTTTGAAATGGCCTGCTCTGAGTGCTGACACTGGGAAATCTCTGGGACATTTTATGATATGAAAACATAAACATTCTGAGCGGGTTCCAAGTTTAATTGCTGCTGCAGCATTTGCCAATATCAGTATCTGACAGAAAACTAATGCAGACCTTACACCAAACAACTTTGCAAGCACTGTCATAATTAAATCATAAGAGTTTTAACTCAGTTGGTGTGCTCTCCTGTGATCCTGATCATTTGGTGTAAGGTAGTAATAATACTCACTCAGAGTCACCTTTTTTCTTGTCTTGATGTTCCGACAAATTTAGTTTGATATTATCGTTAGTTTTTAGTCTTGGCTCATGCAAACAGTGAAGAACAGTGTCATCAATCAGGTAGCAGCAAACAAGGTAGACCGTAAATATGGAGGGGAATCTGAGGAGGCACGAGAACGTGAACAAATCTCTGCTCTTGGACAGTGGAAAAGGAGGAGAAACTGGTGGATTTGTCTTGCAATCAGTAACCCTGCAAGATCCCCAGACTTTGCCAAATCTCATAGTGTGGCTAAAAACTCACAGTGTCTCTAAATATGAGAAGACCTCAGCCTTTTAAAAGTCTGCTAGTACACAGTGGGAATAACTTGGACCCAATAAGAGTGTTTATGCTGTTGAGGTTTTCAAGTTCATGAGTCTACACATTGACTGTGAACACAGGCTGTTGCTTAGCAATGCAAATTTACTGAGAACGTCTCCATAATCATTGAAACCATCTATGGTTCTGACCTTTGTGACTTTAAAACATGACTCCTATGAAGTGTAAAAAAATGTCTCTCTTCATTAGCGTTACCTTAGAGGTGCGTCGCTCTGAACGTCCCAGGGAGCTGCGTCCACGAGGCTCCCTTCTCCCCAGCGTGTCCATGCCTGATGGAGGCCCATTAGGTGGTAAACCCCCAGTAACGCCCGCTCCTCCTCCGCCTGCTCCTCCTCCACCCACCCCTCTCTTGCTCTTCAAGGTTTGGGTTCCGCTGCGCCCTGCTCCGTTAAGGCTGCCCCTGGAGCTACGGCTGAAGTCAGAGGACCTGAAGTGGCGGTATGGCCGGGCCTTGAAGGTGGGCGTTGGGGAGGCCGAGCCGGCGGTGTAGCGGCTCAGCTTGATATCAGTTTGCGTGGCCTTGATGTCGTCGATCATGGTGCTGAACTGGTGGATAAGGCGCACCAGGGCCATGTCGACACGCTGGCTGATGGCCTGACAGGCTGTGGTAAAATCACAGTGGAATGTGTTGTAGTGGCGGCGGTTGAGGTCGTGGAAGGAGAGCGGTGCCGCGGTGGGGCCCTGCGGAGCGCTGGTCGACTTCTCCATCACCACTGCATTCAGGCTGAATGTCTCAATCAACAGTGCTGGCTTGAACTCCAGCGGAGGGAGGTTTACCATGCCTTGTCTAAGGATAGAAGGAGGGACAGACGAAGGGTTATGGATGTATAAAGCAGACATTTTAACTTAGGTTTAGAGTGAACACCACACTAAATCACATTGAAGGGATTGCATAATTTTTTTTGAACTAGCATTGTATGAGGTACTTATACATAGTCAGTGCATTACCTACAGTAGATGTTAGTTGGTGCATCCCCAGTTTGGAGAAGCTGACAGGAGTCCTGCCAGAGAAGCTAAGCAATGTACTGCTATGGACTGGGGTGCTTTACCTTGACACAGACAGCACTTTCCAATGGGGAACTGAAGGTGTTACCTTGCTCTCTTAAAAGCCAAACTGTAATTTACCTAGTGGAAGACAGGAGCTACTCGTCTACCGCTGCCTCGATCAGTTATCCATCAGTTTGTGTTATTGTATGACTTTGGTGTTTTAAGGTTAGTTCGGACTTATCAAAGTCACAAAATAACACATACGAGCTAACAGATCAAGGCAGTGGTAGACCAGCAGCTCCCGTCTTCAGAAAGCTAAAATTACTGTTTTCGTCAGTAGGGTCCTGTCGCTTTGACGAGAGCATAGCTTGGGGACTGAAGCTGTAACAGCTATGCCACTGGACAGGGCAATAAAAATATTCTCAATATAGTGTACACTTAAACTGACATTTTGCTGCTGCCCGGGCAAAGCAGTACATTGGCGTTACACCTGCCTGTTTCTCCAAACTGGGAACGTGCCGACTGCTCACACAACCCCACTTCAAAAAATCTGAATCATCCCTCTAAGGAAAAACAATGAAAATTAATTTCCCGGTCTGTAACACTCATTTTATGATTAACATTTATTTTACCTCCTGGACCTTTTGTTTTTCCGATCTTTGGAGGTGTCAGAGTCAACGATGTCTGCTCTGAGACACTCGAGGTTGCCAGAGAAAGACAGGTGCTCTCCAAAATACATCTTGTAGCTAAGAGGAGTGGCGTCTTGGGCCTGGATGCCTGTGTAGCTCAGCAAAGGCTTGAAAACAACCTGAGGGTGGGAAACAGATATCAAGGCACAAAATGAAAACAGGTGTTTGTAGAGGTGAACTGGTAACTGAACTATAGTCCTTGTAGATGGAGTTTACATATGGAATGAAGGAAACATGAATCAAGGGAAGACAAAGGATATATGACGTGAGTATACTCAACCAGGATAAACGCTCATTTACTGTTTAATTTGCCCATCAGGTATGGATTCATTAGTTTTCAACCTGGCATAAGTGACATTACGTTACTTGCAAATCGATGTTAACACTAAATATTCTGCCTGTTAAAAAGCTGTTTAAAACATGAATGAAAATAAATGAAAAAAATAACACAAAGTCACACAACAAAAGACTTTAAGACCTGCAGACATCATGTTAATTGGCAGCTTGGTGCAGGTTTAGACAGAAAGCACAATAAAAGACAAAGAAATACAGATCACCTGAGCATCGGCCAGCTGAACAGCGGCTGGACACTGGTTCCCCTCCTCAATATCAGCCATGTCGTCCTGGCTGGTGCTGTGCTGGGAGTGCTGGGAGTGGGTCCCATCCAGGGTGTTCTGGTCGCTGGACAGCACTGTGTTGAAGTCTGATGCTGAGGGGATCGTGGGCAGGTTGCACGTCCCACCTAAGGGCGCAGAGGAAAGGTTTGGGATACAAGCTGTGTAAGAACAGGCAGGTCCTGGGAGCTACTGTTGTGTGTCTCCTCCAGGATATACTCACACCAGAGCAGCTCAGTGGCAGTATGATAGTGACATGTGAGCACAAGCAGCAGTGAGTGAGTCGAGTGCTGCAGGGTGAGACACTTTACCGCTCTGCCTCTTCATAATAAAGACATTAGAGTGAATTAAAAGGAAGGCAACCATCACATAACAGGCAGTTAGAAGAGGAACTTTATGGCCATTTTATGTGTTATTTAGACAGCCTCATCACATTCTCCTAATTTGTTTGTGAGGAACTGTTGTGGCTAATTTGCTGCGCTGTCACTGACTGACACCTGGGTAAGTAGATAATGACAAAGCTGATAGTCTTGGGCACAAATCCAGCCTTTCACACATTGTAATTGTACCCAAACAATCAGAAGTGCTCCGCTAAATTGTCAAGGTAAGATGTATCATTTCGGTGCTCCAGTGCGTGATTCCAAATAATAAACTGCTATTGAGGGAGAATGAAACAAGTCAGGGAGCCGCTGTTTGTAACTCAGAAGATGAGTGGGAGTACAGAGGAACAGAGGGCGGGAAAGAGCAGTACTGTGAGGGATGAACAAAGACTGGAGGTTGTTAAACTCACACAATGTTTGTCAGGAAGGTAACAGTGAGGAAACATCATGACTCTATCTATCCACCACCACAGAAGCAATGCTGCAGGCCCGTAGCACAGCTATGAGGGTATTCTAGAGAGTTTAATAAGCTGCCACCTGACTCTGATATCAAACATATTATTCATTAAGGCCTTTTAATGACATGTTGGGGGCAAATAATCCAATGTTAGGTATCTGACTGGTAGTACAGATGCAACGATTCATTAACCAATTAGTTGCTCACTATTCAATGAATCACCAACTGACTTCATGATCAATTACTGTTTCACTTATTTTTAAGGAAAAAAAAAAAAAAAAAAATTCTTTAATTCTAGCTTCTTAAATGTGAATATTTTCTGGTTTCTTGACACCTTTATGACAGTAAACTAACTATCTTTGGGTTGCGGACAAACCAAGACATTTGAAGACGTCGTCTTGGGCTTTGGGAAGCACTGATCGACATTTTTACCATTTTCTTAGTCATATTTTTATTAACTGAAAATAGAAAATAACCATTAGCTGCAGCCTTAACTGGTATTGTTGCATTTTAATTTGAAAGCAGGTAAAACCCATTCATATACCACTCAATGAAGACAACATTAAGATCTTGCAAGTAAGAATTCATCTTGGTCTTTTTTTTGAAAGGCATTATGTTTAGGATTTAAAAACTTTGTGACTGGGGGGGAAACCCACCAGATGAACACGGGCATACGCACACACTTCATACAGTAACCTGTGCAAGTACTAGTCATTAATTTCACTCATTCCAATTGTGACTGTGATCTTGATGCTGTTATATAGTGCCGATTCTATAATTTTATTAGCAACATTTTCTCCCCATCTCTGAAAAACTTCACCAACATTGACATGTGTTTTGTTTATTGTCAGACTGTTGTTGTCAATGCTGAAATAGCAACTTTCTCTGCAGAATTGTCTGCCACTGAATCTGGCTTTCACCTTCTGAAGGGACATGCGCACACATCTGCATTTGTGGAACAGCCACTACGGCTGTCCTCTCTCTGAAATGACCTGTGATTGGCCAAAGTCTCCCATCATGGGCTGGACACTAACGCCTGAAAACAGAGCCAAGAGGAGGTACAGAAGTCTAACTTTGTCTCAGTCCACTTGGATTACAATATGCTCAAAGTTTATTATGGGATTTTTGCCCAACTAAGCAAAACCAAAACCAAAAAAACTGCATACCCCAGCTTGAACCAACAATATACAGTATAAACTGCTCTTGCATCCAGCATGAAAAAAGGTAATCTTGTTTTATTCACACACCAACAACAATCCTGTTTCCAGGTTTTTCTGTGGAATACATTAACACAGAGTTCATGGTGACTATCAAGCTAACAAAGGGGGACAAACTATCTGCTAGCTGGCTAACTAGCTCACCAACACCATCAGCACAACACTGAGTAACAATCCCTGACCTCCTTCTGGACTGTTAACTGTTGGGAGTGGTTGGTACTGGTAGTGGTTGACAGAAGAATCCGGTTGGTCTAGTAAAACAGCAACATTATATGGACATTTAACTGAATTCAGATCTATTATCTACTAGCTGAAGCATTACGATGTTAATGATTAGTATGAAGTCTAACAGCATTATAACAAAAATATTTAGTAACAGAGAAAAAAGCATGATTTTGTCCTTATGGTGTACAGATATTTAATCATCTTAAAATCCTCATCTAAAGTAAAAATGAGAGGGTGACTTCGTTTTTTTAACCTGGACCTTATTTTCCCATGTTTTTGTGTCTAAGTGACTGATAGAGACAGCAGTTTTTGAAAATTGGTCCAGTGCTGAGTGAGAGCGCTGCAGCTGGCAGTGGCGAAACAGGCTGCAATGTTTGCATCGTCAATTCACGCCCACTTTCAGTGTTTGTTTTTGATAGTGACAGGCTCAGATTGTTATTGTAACTGGCTGACAACATTATGGAAAGAGACAAGACAGACCTTTTTGTTAGGGAGTGGCGTACTTTTTGTCTAACCAGAAATAATCTCGAAATCTCTTTGCCAAAGCCACCAGATTCCTTTTAAAGATTTTTTTTGGCCCTTTTGCCTTTAATGGACAGGACAGATAAGCGTGAAGGGGGAGAGAGAGAGGGGGAGTGACATGCAGCAAAGGGCCACATGCTGGATTCAAACCCGGGTCGCTGCGGCAACAGCCTTGTATATGGGGCGCCTGCTCTACCACTAAGCCACCGACGCTCCAGCCACCAGATTCCTTTTAAAAAAACAATGATTTTATCATCGTAAAAAACATTTCATTCCAAGTCAACAGAAACAAAATAAAACTCACAAAAACCATCTTGGTTTATCTTTCCACTGTTCCAACAATCACCAACTCTGTATTGGTTTCAAAAATTTTTGTTCTCATTTGTCACTTCGACACAAAAATATGGGAAAATAGGGCCCAGGTTAAAAAATACAGCAATTTCCCTTCGNATATATATATATATACAATATACAATATACAATCAGGATTTGATAAATGGCAAACACCCCTCCAAGATAAACCCTGAGTCCGTGGTATCTGACCTGTCTGCAGGCTGTTGTGCTGGGAGCGGTTAACCGGTGAGTCCTGGGTTACAGCCCCCGTCCTGTTACCCACAGCATTGGACATCCAGTTGTAAAAGCTGACGGAGGACGGCTCCGACAGCAGCGGGTGCTCGGTCAGCATGTCTGTCCCTACACTGTTTCCTGAGCCCCAGAAGAAAGAGATTGAGAGTACATTACATCATGGAACAGACTACAAAAAAAGGGCATCACACAGACACTGACTGCTGTTCACACATCATCTTCATATTGCATCACCGAGGCACATGCGGTTAATGTATATTTAAATTTGGGGATTATCAAAGCTATGCCAAAGATGGGGTTTGTACAGTTTCAAACTCTCATATCACACACACACCCCCCTCTCTCTCTCTCTAATGTACAGTCATGGTCTTATACTAAATGGTCTGGTTATCTTATACAGTTTCCTCCCTGACATGTTTTGTTAGACAGTGTTGAGAAAAGCTTGAGTGTAGTGTTTCTGCTTTTATAAAGTAAGGTGATATCAGCAGGGGTTACTGAATGTTGAGAGTGTGAAACAAAGTAAATAACTCACAGCACACAGACTCTTCAGATTCGTTCACAGTGGGCATGTGCTCGAGGAGGGACCGAGTTGTAAATCTATTTTAGTCTTTTTTTATTCACATTGGTGAACGGTAGAGGTCAGCCTTGCAGCAAAAATGACAACCGGACTTAATCATGTTGTAACCAGGTGAACACTATTCTGTGGTCACCAGAACCTTCAACATCTTGTGGTCAGTGACAGCGTGACACAACAGTGGTCTGGGCATGTGTACCTGTGCGAGTGAGGGAGCTGCTCTTGGCTGCAGCAGCAGCAGACGGCTCGCTCCTCTGGGGCATGCCCTCCAGCAGGTTGTGCAGACTCCGAAAGCTGCCTGTCAGATTACTCAGGAGACTCTCCTTCCTGGGGCTGTCCTTAGCTGGCAGGCCCGCACGACTCACGTGGGCGGGTGAGTCAGCTGCTGTGTCACCGCTGGTGTAGCTCAGAGACTGGTACGGATGGGAGCCCTGGGTATGACAAATGTACAGATCGTGTTCATACTGTACCACCGCCTGTGGCTTTTTATATTTCAAAGATGAGTGGGATATATGCTGACAGCAACAATCCATTATGGAAATGCTCCAAAGTTGATGTAATACACAGATTCACTCTCATTTGGCATTTTGCCTTGCTACGTTTGCACTTTTTCACTGCATCAAAACCTCACCTGATCTCACCTGAGCGCTGCAGGGGTACACATCACGAACACATAAAATACACCACCACCCACTTTTAATGGGTCATAAGTGATGGCTGAGAGGGATTTCTTTTATACAAGTCTATATATTGTTTTTTGTCTAGAAAAATCCTGCCTACTATATTTTCTGCAATAATCCAATGTCCAGTGGACTAATCCCATTGGCCTTTTGATGAGAGAACAAGGGCGTTGCTAACTTCACGACAGCCAACAGAAAAACGTCATTCCTGCAGCACTTTCTAATCCAAGTGTAATTCATCCAGTCGTATGATCAGCACTCCTAAACACATGCATTTTCACTAAAACCTTGCTATTTAAAACACTTCCGCATAAACAGCGCAGGCACACTTACCATATGTGCCAAGACTGTGTCTGCAGAAGTGTTTTACATACTAAGGTTTTAGTGAAAATTCAAGGTGTGTTCAAATACTGAGCGTACGACTGGATAAATGAGACTTGGATTATTGGTTTGTAAATGTATGTTGTGATATAGTTTTGCTGTTGTTAAATGCAGACCCCTATGACTTCACTTTATCAAGAAACTTCTCCATTTTCTGATTCTTCAGTCACTGTGAAGCATGTGAGAAAAAAGAGCGTGGGGAAAAAAAAAAAAAAAAAGCTTTCTTCCAAAATGCACCGTAACACGGGGTGAGTAACTGTTATACAAATGATCATTTTGCAGGTGAAGTAGTCATTTATCTGGCAGAGAGAGGGAAATGTCATCTCTCCATTCAGTGCCAGCTCTGATCCCTCCTGGCTCTACAACAGTGGAATCACCTTCACACCACAGTCAGGACAGCACTGCTGTTAAATGTCACTTTCCGTACAAAAAACACTAGTGTTTTTCAGGGCTGGTTACAGTTCAGCTCATGCCCTCCAGGAGAGGTAAAACACCAATTCCCCAAACAAGAATATATCATCTTTGTTTCTCTGATAGCTCGCTATGTAATCCCCGTCCTTTGGGAAAACTAAAATAACCCCTAACACCTCCCAGTTGCTCCAAAGTATGTTCTCTCAAAAACTTGTGGAACTCTCTCTCACTGGATGACTAGGCTGAAAATTGTATACTGTTTTCGTCACAATGCGGTCTCCATGTAGTGTGGTACAGAACAGCTACGGAAATGTGTAGAGCTAAAACACTAAGTCTATTAAACAATTAGTTGATCAATAGAATGGATTTGATTTTTCCTCTCAGTTGTTCATCTATAAAATGCCAGCAAATTAATTGATAATGCAAATAGTGCAATGGTAGTTGGAGCCCTAGGAATGTGTATGAGCAGGTCTACCTGTACGATACAACCGCTAGCTTGATTAGCATGCCAGCGAGCAACAAGCAAGAATGTGGACAGAGTAGCTGTGCACTGGGCCCTTTGACATCAGCAGTGATGAACTCTGAACACAAGTGTTTAGCTGGCGACGCATGATAGACACAGGTGTGACGGACGATGCACTCTGGCTGTCCACTTGCATACAGATCTACGAAACGTTTGTTAATACAAGGTATGAACATGCTCTAAGAGACACCAACTGTTTTAATAGTACCTTTATCCTGAGTGCAGACTCGTTGTGTGTGTGGGACTTGGACAGTTTCCTCATGATCTCCACTCCGCTCACAGGACCAGAGTTTGCTTCTTTCGGTGGGGGGCGACTGCATGCTCCCTCCAGCAGCATGGTGTGTTCACTCACTGTGGCTTCACAATAATGACATAAAATAAAACTCCTAGAAAAACCATACGACTGCTACAAAAGTCAAGTCTGAAGATTTATACTGCATCATTTACGTCTACATCTCCTCTCTGTAAACAAGTGATAACAGTCTGATTAAATCTGTGCAAACATTAAGAAGAAGAGGTGAGGATTTTCATAGCCCATCTGTGCTAACAGATGGGCGGGTCAAAACAGCATTAGCACACTGAAAGCTGGAAGTTCCCACCTGCGTCAAATTCAAATTCAGCTCCATCGGCGCTGGTGTCGCTCTGCAGTGCAGCACCGTTGTCCAGGCCTAAGATGGCCTCACCCAGGCTCTGCTGAGGCTCCTTGGGTTTGGCAAGCTGGTTGGGCCTCATCAGACCAATGGCTTTGAAGCCCTGAGTTACCACTATAAATTTCATCCATTGTCTGGCCAAAGCGACAAGACCCTTCTTGAGAGTCACAAGGGCTGGAACCCCGTCATTCTGGGATGGAAAGAAGAGGAAGAACTGGATTAGTGCCACCGGCAACGGATCAATTTAAGTAGCAAAGTGGAGCCAAAAGCACTCAAGACCACTTAAAATAATTGGCTTTTTCGTAAACTTGGGTCCAAATGAGACCATACACACTTTAGTAGCCATTTTACTACACATTGTCAAGTTGGAGAGTTTTGTAAAGTTGATGTAATGGAAAAGAATAGATCCAGAGGCCTCGCACTGACCATGGTAGCCTCCTCAATGACAGAGTAGTCAGCCTGCTGCAGGTAGCGGTGAAGGATGTTACAGAGCATACAGGAAGGATTCTCATACAGGTAGCGAGCTCGTTTAGTCACACGGTTGTACTTGCTCCGGATGGGAATGTGGATGCTCTTTTTCTGTTGGGAAACGAAAAAGTTTAAAATTAACGCTCTTAATATCCAGTAAAACCAGTTAAGCAGGTTTGATAAAATGCTGATTTCTTAATACAATCAGAGGATACTGGACATTCTTCATATGTGATCACTGGTTTGAATTTACAAATGTACTGCTGACCTCAAGAGCTTCGGTCATGATGCAGCCCATAACAGCACACACTCGCAGCGTGCCCTCCATGTCCAGTTTGCGTAGAGAAGACTTGAGCTGGTCGATGGGAACCAACCAGGCTCCAATGGCAGGTGTGGCTGTGCTGAGCAGATTCAACTGCCTGTAAACACAACAGAGAGTCAGAGGGTCTTTGATTACCTCATATTAACTATTGATCAGTATATCCTGAAATATATATATATATTTCTCCTGTTTCAGATAAAACGCTGTATGTCATATATTATCGTGATGTTGACATCGTGGTTAAGAATTGATTTCTGTTCCTTTATTCCCAACTGCAGACACAAGATGTGTTGCAATTGATTAGTTGGCTTCTAACAAAACTCAAATCGAAACCCCAACACTCAGAATGTTCCTGACCTGGGAGGCTGGCAGGAGCAACAGAGTTGCTGATGCAGACAGTTGCCAGGGACACAAAAGCCTTATTTTAATTGCTGGCGAGAATTTTCATAAATGCCTCTCCATTTCTAATTTTTTATGTGGGGCAGTTGGCGCATTACATACAGTGGATGGTGGTCGGTGCACTCCCAGTTTGGAGAAGCAGGCAGGAGTACCACTATGGAAGCCAAGCAATGCACTGCTGTAGAGGGGGCAGCAACAAAATGTACTTTAGCCACTTAAAGAATCAATGTAATTGTAATAAAGTGTATGCTATATTTAGAATATTTTCACCGCTTTATCTTGCCGATAGCCCTTTCCAACAGGGAACAGATGCTATTAAAATGCTCTCTTCAAAGCCACCAGACTCCACTGACAAAAACAGTCACTTTGCCAAACTGCTTCGATCAAGTAGTTTGTTTGAGTTATGGTGTGACTTTGGTGCATCCGAGGTAACTCTTTAAACCACCAGAGCCATACAACAACACAAAGTAACTGATTGAATCAGTGGTAAACAAGCAGCTCTTGTGTTCAGTGAGATAAAATTACCGTTTTTGTCAATGGAGTGTGGCTATGAAGAGAGCATAGATACATTTCACTTTTGGTTCAGTTCCCTGCCGGACAGGGCTGTCTGGCAGCAAGCTAAAGTGGTGAGATTTTCTAAATGTAGCGTGCATTGTTTTGGCCCCAGGGCCTCTGCCAAGGCTTGTGTGTGTGGTGTCTTGTGGCTGTGTTGTTTGTGTGTATTTTCAGTGTTCCTGCATTCTGACTGGGGGTCATTAGGGAATTGGAGGCAGCTGGCCACTGTCTACAAGTTCCTTTAAAACTTGCCACATCCTGATTGCCTTCTGGTAACCCTCTTCTCACTAAGACCACATCATGTTATTTTTAAAGTTTCTTTGCTGTGCCATATTGTTAATTTTTACATTATTCTAGTTTAACTGGCAGCAAGTTGTTTTTTTTTCATGTTACTACACAACCTTTTGTTAACTAAAATTAATTTCCTTTCCTAGTGTAACCCTCACGTTTGCATCCTTTATTTATAATGTTCTCAGAGCCCGGCCGTAACAACACTTACACTGATACTGATTTTTTTTAGGTGACTAAGATGCATTTTGCGGCTGCCCTCCTCCACAGTAAATTGCTTTGCTTCCATGGTGGTACTCCTGCCTGCTTCTCCGAACTGGGGGTGTGCTGACTGACATCTACTGTAGGTAATACACTGACTGTGTATTACCTCATACAACCACACATCAAAAAATCCAATCTCTTCATGTAAAGCTCAACTATATGCCAGTGACGTGGGTTTTTTCTCTCCAAATTTGTTCAAAAGTTTGTCTAGTTCTAGCACAAGTCATGGACACAGTGTACGTGCACAGACGTTAACATTATCATTGGAGTCGTACCTGGAGATGGCCTGTGAAGGTGACCGCACATTAGTGGGAGCAGCAAAACTGAACCAGATCTCCCTGATGGTGAGCTTCATGCTGCTGGAGTCAGGTGGTGGGGGCATGAGGGGGAGGTCTTTCTTCAGGTCGTCTGACTCCACTCCTTCATCCTACAGAGCACAGGAGAGCGGGATTTACGGGATGGAAGAGACTGGCTGGTGGGATTGACTTCCAGTATTGCAGTTTTGGAATAGATTTAATGCTATCCTCTGTGATTCGAGCGACAACACATCACTGTCAGCCTGATTACAGCTTTGATTTGCCATCATGGCTTATTTTCAAAACCAGAGTGAATCTTTTATAGTTTGGTGACTTTAATCTCTTTGTTGTCGCTCTGATCAGGCTCTGCCTGATTATTCTGAAAAAATGTAACTTTTTCATACACATCTGAACCAGTCTAAAGGAACTCATTTTGTGTGAGCGAGGTAATTACTCAGATCTAATTCAAAGACTGTCAATAGGCCATGATATTTACATGTTAATTTCTCTAAACAAATATTTGCATATGTTTGCAGAATCAGTAGAAAATGGGACAAGACTTTGGTATCAGAAGTTTCTGGTTTCAGTTTCTAGTTTGAGTGGTATTGACCAATCATGTTTGAGCAGCAGGTTAACAGTCCATGTGGGCTGAAATGCAATCTCGGCACCCATCAGCTATCATCTGATGACATTTTAACTTTATATTACCTTTTAAAAATGTATTTATTATTTATATATTTATTTTCTATATGTTTCTATAGAAACCAATCATATGCAGATATTTGTTTGTAGATACACAGAGGAGGAAGTCTTAGCTGTAGAATTAGCTAACTACACTGGAGGCATCTTGTTGCTGATGGGTTCCGAGATTGTTTACATGTTGACAAAATAAGAACACAGAAACACAAAACATAAAGAAAAACACAGATGTATAATCCACAATTTTAAATGGAGACTGGCCACACATATAAGCATATCTTATTTCAGATCAGTGCAGTAGAGCTTTGACTCTCTGTTTACAAGTTCTCATCCACCTGCATTGTCTATGGCACTTAGGTGCTTGTAAGCTGTAGAAAAAATAAACAGGAAAGAGAATTTATTTGTCCTCATATAAGTGAAAGTCTGAGGTCACTGTTTGCAAAGCTAAAAAGGCTTTCATGTTTGTCGCCCCACAGAAATCAGCTAATCTCAACCCTGCAACAGACTGATACTCAAATGCCATGGTAAAAAATTAGATATTAACTTAAAAATAAATACTGCAGAGTTTAAAGTTTGGGTGGGGTTAAGGCACGTTTGACGTTGGTTCTGAGCTAGTTGTCTTTTTTCAACCTGAGCCAAAAAAGTCTGAGGGAAGGGATGCATTTTTGCAGCAACTTTATAGAGCACAATCAGCATTTCTCACCTGGTCGTCTGAGTCAGAGTGTTCATTGACATCAGAGGCGGGGCTGATGGCGTCATGTGGCAGGTTGTCATCAGAGATGTCTGTGCTGTAGCCGCTGCCCGTCTGAGAGCCTGTTGAACCGTTGGACTTAGACATACCCGTCTTCCCTCCGGTGTCTGAGCGTCCCATCACACCAAATGAATTGTACAGAATGGCTCCTGACTGTCGGCCCCCTGCGACACAAAACGTAATACATTCACAAAAATGTACACTAATTCCCCTCATTCCTCTTAATACAACTCATCTTTGCTGTTATTATATCTCTAAGTCACGAGTAATGAGTCTTGCTCAGAGTGTGAGATGCTTTTACCTTTGACTGTGAGGTTCTCAATGCCACATTCAAACATGATCCAGCCCCATTTCTCAAGAGATGGCGCTGCACGGCCAAGATCACCTGCAGTGGCCTGGGCATCGGTTTCATCCACCATTGAAAACTCCTCCATTTCCTCCAGGCCAAACAGCACTTTGGACTTCTCAAAAGGGATTGCTGTGATGGCACATGTGCCAATGTCTATGACACAAGAAAAAACAACCCAACTGTTAGAAAATACCCCGTTAGAAATTCTGACAAAAAATGCTATCTGTAGCAGAAAAGGAACAAAAAGTTAAAGGGTCTAATACTTCTGCTGGGTACTGTAGGTCAAATGAGGGCACTTTGCACACTGCCTAGGGACAGCTGGTACAGTATAAGAGCTCAGAGGTCACGTAAAAGGTCGGGGCACCACTTCAAAAAGAGGCACAGGGGATCAAACGGTGCTGCCGTCCTCCTGAACCAACCTGTGGAGTCTAGGCCTCGCAGCTGACTGTGGATACGGTGGATGTTGAGCCTGGCGGCGATCTCTTTGCCTTTCTCGATGCCGGCGTTGGAACGCAGTGAGCCAGAAGACTGAGGCTGCATTTTGGTGGCTGAGGCGTACTTCTCCAGCATGACTGATGGTCGGCCATGTTCTGTGGTGTTTGGTGTCTCCTCCACAATACCCCTGTAAAGAGTAGAAAAAAAATTGCACTTGACTTTGGCTGCTGTCACATTTAAAGCTGGGGTAGGCCGTTCAATTTTGGCTTCACAGAACACAAATCCCACAATAAATTGACTTCTGTGCCTTCTTTTGGTTCTGTTTTCAGGATTTAGAAAATCCAACCCCTGACAGAAGACTTTGGCCAATCATGGGGCGCTCCTATTGGCTGTTGGAGTAGGAATCTCCTGGCATCTCACAATATGATTACAATTCCACGGTTTAGGATTAGATTATAAAACGATTATTGGTGCATCACCATCCTCTGCCTAACTGCCCACTGCTATAGACCACGTGGCTGGAAGGAGAGTGGGCAGGAGGTCTGGAGACTGACCACCAGTCAGTAGCCGCAGCAACCCGAATTCAGCCAGCGCAAATCCCAGCTCTTAAGGACCAGACAACCTCCCCACCAGATCACTAAACTCTCTGTTGCTGGTGTTACACAGGTTAGACCCAGCACTGCTACAGCCCACCAGCTAACTATGAAACCAGCCGATACGAGGGTTTGCGCTGGCCGAATTTAAGCCGCTACAGCTACCGAACCAAGGTCCATCTTGTGAGATGTGGCTCGCTCTCCTCCCAGGGAAGCAGCCAACAGCAATGGTGAGCGAGGTGGACGGACTCCGGGGTGCTAGCTAGCTAATTCAATTCAATTTTCAATTTTATTTATAAAGCCCAATATCACAAATCACAATTTGCCTCACAGGGCTTTACAGCATACGACATCCCTCTGTCCTTATGACCCTCGCAGCGGATAAGGAAAAACCCTGTCTCATTTGTGGTCTCATAAACAGAGAGCGCGAGAGAGGAGCAAGGAAGATCTGAGCAAATATGCTGTGTGCAACTCTACAAAAAAATAAGATGAAATAAATCAATATATGGAAAACACTGGGTTACTGTATGAAGTACTTGCATATGCATGTGGTCATTTGGTGGGAGGGGCTTAGGACAAAGAGGGGAGAGCTACAGGAGGAGGGTGTGTTTTCAAATTCTGCCAGTTTTGTTGCATTCTCCAGATTTCTGCCTACCCCAGTTTTAAGTGCATGTCAGATTTTGTAAAGTTAAGGAAATATAATTTGTTGGTTTTGTACTCTAAACACTTTTATTTAGAGTACAAAACACACGTTACATTTTGGATCAGAGAATTAGTTATGAATAGAAGAATAAAAATCTAAGTGCATTATTTCCAAATTCCCAAGATTGCCACTTTACTAAAGTGATTCTAAGGTGAAAAAATGACATCCAAATAACCACAACTGAATATGCCAGCAGGCATTCTAAAGCATGTATAGCAGGCATATTTGCCCTGCATGCTCAAAAACCTTAGTCATTGTGCGTGCACACACACACACACACACACACACACACACACACACACACACACACACACACACACACGAGGAGTAGTGGGTAGGCGTTACCTGTTCATTCTGAACTGGGTGGCAATCCTGTCGAAGCACAGCGCCACCAGAGACACGTGTGTGACACACTTGCTGGAGCATGACGGTGACCCCTCCTCTACAGAAGCCTGCAGGAGGCAAAGGTTCACCTGCAGGAAGAGAGAACCAAACACAACGACAAGTAAACCAAACTGAACTCGACCCCACTGTGCTGTCAAATATTGTTCTCTTATAAATAACTTTAAAAACGAATGCTGTGAACATAAATATTGGCGATGCCCCAAGAATCTCTTTAAGAAGACAAATTATTGTTCATCAGGGATGCATACAGCAATATAAAGATAAGTATACTGTGTGTTGTATTGGCATTTCTCTATATGAAGATATGCAGAGGGTAATAGACACATCAATATTGCAATAGTTACAAGTGAGAGAAATGTATTCTGTATCCACTCAAACTTGTGGAGCAAACAGACTTTAACTACCATTCAGTGTAATAAAAAAGAATCTGAATGGTTTTGATAGTATCTGGTACATTTCATAGACACAAATGTTAAGCAGCACTGTATATTCATTGTTGAAATTTAAAGTGATCTAAAGCAAAGCTCGTGATTCTGTGGCTTGGTCTTGGTCAGAGCACAGTTAAAGGAACGCTGCTGGCCTCTCATTATTCCAGGTCAGGGTTCTTACCCTGGGGATGGAGACGTTGGCTTGGAGGCCCTTGATTTTCACATTATCTGGTTTGATGGACAGGTCTGTCTGGCCATGGGTGATGTTGAGGGAGCCGGAGGTCGTGCCCTCTGTCTTGGACAGCTTGTGCTCCTGCTTGCCGGTTTGACTCTGTGTGGAATTCAGATCCAAAACAGCGGGGCGTCAGTCATTGGGCAACAAAGCCACTTTTAAAATGGGCTGCTGATTTTTGTCATATCTCAAAACATTTAAAATATCCATCCAGCCATCTAAAACTGTTTGAGAAGAAACACTTTTTTCATACTACTGATGAATAATTGAGTGACATGTTTGATACTTTAACATGAACTACAGCTTTCCCTTTTTGATTTGAATCAACTAATATTTGAGTGATTTGCTTTTCACACACACTGAGTATTAAGCTGTATGTCAACAGTCAAAAACCTCTGACATGTTTTACTACAGAAGTGTAGTTAGTAGAGCGCAGATCTCTGCCAGGCGACCGAGTAGCCACCTGGATTGATGGTGGCCACTCTGGACAATTCTTGTAATTCCAGTGGACGCGGCTCAGCGAATTCAGAAGCATCCCAGAGGCTATAAAAATACACGCCTCATCTATTGTTGACAGAGCCACAGCTTGTTGCACAGAGCAGATCAATTTCTCCTGCTAGTAGGCACTATATGTGAAATACAAATACAATATAATTATGAGGTTGAATGTATGTTTTTTAACTATAACATAGCCACAAAGCTTTGATCCATATCATTCATAACTGGACTTTTAATGGTATTAACACAATTCTAAAAAAAAAAATAATAATAAATAAATAATTAAAATGGAGAGAAAGAGAAACCATTGAACTACAGAGCCTACTTACTTATGGTAGAAGTACAAACATGGAAGAAGAATGACTAAATCCACAAAATCTGTAAGTTTAAAAAAGGCAAACAGCTCTACCTCTGACAGTCAAGATGGCAGCGTAAATAACAAAACATGGGGAGTTATTTATCTGGAATCGTGCCCAACTTAAGTGGATCATAACATATCGGGTATAGATCCAGTATAAAACAGTTAATAAAACAGTTTTTCTAAAAATTTTGATCCTTGAGCATACAGACATAAATATGCACACAAAATATTAGGCTGATTGGTCCAGTAGTTTGTGAGATTAGCTACTCACAGACTCATACACGCACACACACGACCAAACCCACAAGGTTACAAATATTAACACATCAAGCTTCATCCTGCACTGTTGTACTTACCGACTCGGTGACTGTGGACTTGCTGATCTGATAGGCTTCATTGAGGACTTTCCCATGCAGGTCATCTAGGATGGCTGCAGGATGACGGATACTGGCAAAGTGGACCATGGATTCAATATATCTGAAAGAGACCAAACAGACAGCTACAATAAAACAATACAATTTCATAGGGATATAATTATGTTGTTTTATTTAGTTACATGAGTGAAACACAGAGACGTTGCAAACAAAAACTGAAGTGCTTCATCTTAACTAAGTTAGATATAAAAATCACCCTTTCCAAGAATAAATCTATTATGTCAGTACTTGAAGTGTGGCCTCTCTTTAACCTTCTAGCTACAGTTTACCCATCTCCACACTGCACTAGCCAAGAGCTAAATGCTGGTAAGACCATCGTGAACCCAGCACTGTTAGCCGTTGGCAAGCTAAAGATACACACTGGTAGACGACCAAGAGCGAGACCAGACTCAGAAGCACTGTCAGTGGAATTTTAAATCCAAGATGCAATGTGCAGAGGGATTAAACTGGGTTAAGGTCAGATTTTGGCTTCAGGCAAAAAAAAAAAAAAAACCTTAACTAAGAATGTGCAGTGTGAGAAAAACTGAGTGTCAGCCAAGTTATTTTAGTTTTCTAATCGTGTTTTTCGAACTGAAACTGAAAATCTAGTTTTAAGGGAGATTTGGTCGATAAAGCAGCATGATAAGCAGACTAAAAAACAAACAATGTATTAGACTGGGACACAGTGAGAGCATAAACAACATACACAGATAAAAAACTAGCATCACCGCTTCTCAGCTGTATGCCTTCGCCAACCAGTAAAATTACAGTTTACATTCATGTCTCTCCAGACTCATATGTAGCCATGACAGTTGCCAATGCTCCAAATATGGCTGTTGTTGCAGAGAAGCTACAAATTTTATGACATGGATGCTTCACACACACCTTCAGCCCGTCAGCACAGAAGACCTACAGTATATGGTCACAATCTGCCCTTCTGTTGCTGAGTTATGGAGTTTAATAAGGAACATCAAATTATTTTTGCATAATATTATGATGTCATAGTGAAGTTGACCTTTAACCTTTTAGATTTACAATGTCATCACTTTATCTTACTTTTTTCTTTTAAATATTTGCGTGAAATTTAAATGAATTAGCATATGAATTCTTAAGTTATGGAATAAATATATATGGCATACGTGAAATATAGAATTCCCTCCAGGCATATTTGAGATATTGCATTCATGAGAATCAAACAGACGTGAGGTCGCAGTGACCTTGACCTTTGACCGCCATCATCTAATCAGTTCATTGTTGAGTCTAAGTGAATGTTTGTGCCAAATCTGACGGAATTCCCTCAATGCATTCTTGAAATATCACATTCAGCAGAATGGAACAGACGCACAGACGGACACATTGAAAACATAATGCCTCAGGCCATGGCTCTTTCCAGGCTTTAAAGGCGCTGTATGTAAGAATGTGGCCAAAACGGTTACTGCACTCAAATTCAAAATACTGCCGCGAGTCGTGTCCGCCCCCCCTCCCCTACAGATTCNACTGTGTGACTGGTAGACGGCGGTGGGTGGCGCAACAGGCCAAAACACAAATTCAAAACATAAACATGATTTGTGGACCGTAAAAATGTTTTTTAAATGCGAATATTCTGGCTGTACTATTGTTGTCGGTGAGATCAGTATGTTATATGAACATTATTCCGTAGTCTCTGCGACATATTAGGATGATTTTACGACTATTTGCTTTAGATTTCTTACATATAGTTCCTTTAAAATTAAGGAAAAAAACAAAACAAAACTACATGCTGCATAAGTTAATACCTGTCGAGGGATTCAGCCACAAGGGGCGTGAGCACCACATTGATGGCTCCCTTCACCTCCACAATGGCAGTGGTCCTGGTCTGAGCTAAGGGCTGCTCCAGAGTCCAGTCATCAGTCGTTGTGTCCTCATCTGTGTTCTCCATGGCTCTCTTATCCAGAGGGGTATATGGTGTACTGTGGAGAAACAAAGAGGCAATCCCTGATCATGCATTATATATTAATATTAATAAAAACACAGCACAGGCTGCTACTTCGGTGCTGCTGACTATACTAAGATATACAAATACAAAAACCACATTCTCTTGAGTGAATTGGTTTTTAATGTAAGTATATCAGTTAAGATGGGTTAAACAATACCTGTTGTTCTCTCCCATCAGCTGAAGTCCTCTGTCCAGTAGAGAGCTGGCTGAGAGGCCCTGCTTTATCACCTGTTATGTAAAAAAATAAAATAAAATTCACACACATGTCCGGGGTGTTTTGGGATGGACACATACCATTTAACCGTTTTAACAGCCAATACCATGACACCCTGAGATCCATATTTTTCCTCTTACCAGTAGTGCTATTTATCAGTCTTGATTGTTTTGGTGTCAGTAACCAAGTGTTGGCAATATCTGCAAGAAAGATGTCTGCCTTCTCTCCAATATAATGGAACCAGATGGCACTCAGCTTGTAGTGATAAAAGCGCCAAAAATCTAAATTTGAAAAACTCAACAGCAATGTCTCTTTCAAGAAATCTTTACCTGGTTTATCAAGATGATCCACAGAGCTTGTGGTGAGCAGTTTTAGATAGGAACTATTTTCTTTCTACCAAACTACACCCATATCACAGCTCAGAAGGAAGCTTGTATATACTGCTAGTTCACCTAGCACCACTGAGCTAGCTTAACTTCTGTTTAGCTGAGGAGGACACCATCAATGTTTAAATCTCACTCTGTCATGAGTCTGTCGTCCATCAGTAGATACACGCTTCCTTCTGCGCGGTGATATGGTTGGTGGGTGCAGTTCAGTAAAAAGAAAATAAGTCCTACATGACACAGCTCACAACAAGCTCCATGGATTATCTTAAGTAGTCGCGACATGATTGAGAAACAGCACTACAGACAAGAGGAAAAATATGTATTTTTGATTTGGGACTGAACTGTCCCTTTAAGCAGTATAATATACTACTGTATAGTACTATATCTTATAGAACAGTATACTATAGTAAAGTATAAAACAGTATAGTATAGTATGGACCTTGAAACTTGGAACAGAGAGCTGGTCAAAGGAGGCGGAGCTCTCCTCACTGGTGGGTGTGTCCAAATCTAAGGGGCGATGCAGAGAAGACTTGGAGGTCCTCTTATTGGTGGGCTGCTTGACAGACCAGTTTGAGACCTGGCAGGGGTGAACGAAAGAGTGTTAAATTGGACAATCCCAGTGAAAATGACCAAGCTAGGCATTTTCATATTAATGCTTTCATAAAAACATTATACGGAGCAAAATAACACTCGACACATGCAGGTGGCGTATCTTTTCAGACTTAAAAAGGACCCCAGCATTTGCACATGAATGGACTAACGTGAAAGGCTTTACCTGGTAGTGGGCTAGGTAGCTCTGATAACACGCCATGACGTGGGGCTGGCGGGTTACAGGACCAGGTTCGGCCGTCTTCTCCGCCTCCACAGAGCTCTCCTCCTCCATGGCCAGTGCAGAGACGAAGGAGGCCTGGGATGTGTGGCTGGGCAGGGGCTGGGGCGGCAGCGGGGGCAGCATTGGTGGCATGGGCAGAGGACGTGGCTCAGTGATCAGCTCCCCATTGAGAACGTAGGTGAGGGGTCCCTCAACACTGTGGTAGATGGAGCTCCGGCTGGATGAAGGTCAAAATATTACACATCACATGAATACGTCAATGTGTAATTCAAGCTAGTTAAAGCCAAAAATATGTATAAGCATGGATGTTTTAGTGGAAAATGTTTATGTCTTTCTAACGGCAATACAGCTGTAGTGATGTTAACTATGGCAACATTAACCACCCTTTACCAGGATCTATAGCACCCCTTCTCTGTATAGTTTTATGTTCTTGAATTGAGCCTTACATTTCCACAGGCTTGTGCTAGAAAGCTTTCATGAGACTGAATTGATTATGTGTGTTTGTGTGGAGGCTGTATCAATCAAAAAGCATGTTGAAATCAATGTGAGAACATTTTGGGTAATAGAAAAATGACAAGGTAGTTGCAGAGCAAGCCTGAAATCCAATTTGCAAAACACACCAGCAGTAAGTGGCTGCCCATGGATCAAACATCTCATTCGCTACAACCCTTCTACATCACATCCATCCCTGAATGATCGAATCAAAGTAATAAATGAAAGCTGCAACGTGTTTAGCTTCAGGGGCAAGTTGCTTAATGCGATAAAATGCAAAAGTTGTTGGGTATTAAACATTAAAATGTCATAACAGTTAATGTATTCCTATATTATAAAGCCATTTTACAATCATTGCAAAGATGTCGATGTGAGTCCACAGAAGTTATTTGACACAACTGTTTACTGCCTGTTTCTCATTCTAATCTGTAATGCTTTCCAAGCACATGCTGTTGAGACCTTGCTGTTACTATAACCACAACACATGAGATGTTTTTTTTCTAAAGGCAAAAAGGTTTCTATATTATTTGCCTCTAAGTCCAGATACCATAAACTTAAAAAGGCAAAACATATATATTGCTCTACTAAAATTCTAAATTCAAAAAACTAAATATTAAGTACATAAATGTTAAATTGAAAAAAAAAAAAAGACAAGTTCATAACACTGTAAAAATACCTTAGAAATTTCACAGTAAAGGCCTTTGCACACCAAGTCTGTATTGATAATATCCGTTCTTTTAATCCATCATCTGATGAAAATTGTTACACTGAAAACTTGCACACTGCATCTGATGGATTTTATTGTTCTATTCATTGCGAAACTTTGCCAAATGGTCATCAAGCAGCGAGGATGATTTGGTGGTTCTCACACTTCATGACGGTAGAAGAAGAAAAAGAAATAATTGGGTCCATCTGGGCCTCTTATGATAAAGCTTATTGTACTTATTGTAAGATATATGGATGTGACCGCTATCATTTTGCTGACCTTGATAATGCCTGTTGTGTTTACATGTGTTTGTTAACAAAGAAATATCACTGACATTTTAGCCAACACGATGCCAAAACAAACAGCAGGGCTTTCCTGTCCGTTATGAGGCAGCAATTCTCCCTTTTTTTCTCCCTCTCCACCCCCCCCTACTTGCGCGAGTCTGAAGAAAAATAAAACAACACACTAAGATGACACAGAGTAGCTTACTAGTAGGGGTGTAAATCACCAGCTTCATCACGGTACGATATTATATCGATTTGTTTGGATGACGATACGACGTTTGCCGATATCACAAAGTCTGTCACGATACGATTTTGATTCGATTCGATTCAGGAGCCTGCGATCGATATGACGCGATATCATATGCCCATCTAACACAATCATTTACATCAACTCACAAAAACAACTAGAATATGATTTGACTATTTTATTTCTGAGCTCTGTTTGTTGTCTGAGCAAAGGCGCGCTTGCCCAGAAATGGTGACACAGATGTGCTATGTGAATTTCAAAATAAATGTGTATCTTTAAGATGACGATATGGATCGATGTTTTCATTTTGCATCGATATAATCGGATCGTTAATCAATGAATCGATGTATTGATGTATCGTTACACCCCTACTTACTAGTAGCCTGCAGCTGCACTTTTAGAGTGGAAGAGCTACAGTCCTGATAGTTGTGAGCTTGCCAACCTCTGACAAAGAGCCAAAAAGTCAAACATTTGTAGTTTTACCCTCCAACAAGTTCATCCTCTACTGTGTAAAATAATCCACCAGTAAACCACCCGACTCCCAGGCCATCCATCCCCAGGAGCAGACTGCAGCACGCCGGCTGGATTATGGAGGTAACTGCTGTGTTTCTATCAGTCCAAGAGGCTTCACATGCACATTCTTGTATATATTAACAGGTGTTATTTACCTTTTTAAAAATATGTTAAATATTTTTCATATTCCAATCCCAATGCCTGAATGTTCTTAAGTATTAAAAGCTATTATATTATTACTATTATAGCAGTGGCACAAAATGGTCTCTAAATTACAACATTATAGTTTATTGTAGTTATTGTGACAGACCTATGTCCATCCAATCCTGAGAATGTTTGCAGAGCAAGGAGAGTTTTACCTGATAACGGAGCTGCAAAATTATCTAGATCGCTTCCAGGTCTATTTCAGGATGTCAGTGGTCCAGTTTAATGTGCCGATCGCAATACTAAGAATCACACATTAAAAGAAGACCGGCTATTTCAGGGATCCCATTGATCCTGGACTGATACTGGCAGTATGTCTAAGGACAGACACACACAGACGAAAATAATCAAACCTGTTCCAAAAACCTTAAGGACGGACGAAAGTTTCAGAGTCATTGTGTAAATGTGACTGACATGTGAGGTCGTATGTATTTTCAAACATGCAACAATTTCCGATGAAAAATATAGACTTGGTGTGCAAAGCCTTAACATCTCTATTAGGAAAGGGAATTAATTTAACAATGGAAAAAAACAGAACAATCTAATTCCTGAATTTGTAACAATCTTAAAATGAAAATAATGAACCACAGCGTCTTTAGAAAGGCCCCTTTAGCATTATTTAAAAGTGTAACACTTGAAGCAATCTGGCAAAGTCAGACCTTGCTTGACAGGTCATTAAGTCACCTGCTCTTACAGATGAGAAATGAGAGACTCTTTGATGTTACTGGGAGCTGTCTAGACTCTACCATCCCCTTAATCCCGTGCTTAGCTTTGTACTTGATCTGGCCATCCACCCCTCAAATTTTCCAACCCTTTAACTTTGAGAACTTTTGTGAGTTTCACTGAAGCTGAGCTCAATTTGCAGAATATTACACGCTCCATTTTTCAAACTACATTATCATTCAAGCTGACCTGTAGTTCTCCATGTGATACGGGGGCTGCTGCGGCTGCTGCATCTGCTGCCTCCTCTTCTTCTTGCGACCTGGGTACGTCCCTGGACCCTCGTCGGCGCTGCTTATTGGCTCAAAGTCCTCAGCGGCGGAGAAGTAGGCCTCGCTGTCAGCCACGGACATGCTGGAGTCCGCGGAGCGGTACTGATGGAAAGTGTTGGAGTCCGCTGAAGGCGTGAAGGGGAAGGAGCCGTAGCTCCTGCGCTGACGTGGCGAGTCCAGCACGTTCTCGTCGCTGCGGGAAACCTCGCTGCTGAACTGGACGCCTCCGGACAGAACTGGTGGAGGCTTGTCGGTGAAGACGGCGGCTGACAGGCTCTTGGTGCTGCCCAGTCGGCCTGAGTGGACAGAGGACTGGCGCTTGAGAGGAGAGCAGAGGGGTGAGCGCACTGAGGAGCGGTCCTGGGAGCTGTTGGGTGAGACTGGTGAGACCTCAGGGACCTCTCCAAGGGTGCTGCGCAGAAAGAGGAAAAAATAACATTTGAAGGGCTTTAACGAAAATTAAACAACTGTATTCAAAGAGTAACTAGCCAGGCTGAAAATCCTGCTTGTGCTGCCTTCTAGTGGTTCTAGTGCTCTGACTGCTTATATTAACATTATGTTGATGTTACTCACTCAGCAGGGCTTTTGCCATTCACGGGGAACATACGTTCCTCTGTGCTTGGCGAGGGAGTGTCCCTCTCTCCGGCCAGCAGGGGCAACGCAGCACTAGAGGAGCTATTTTCTTCAGAGGAAGAGGCTGAGCTGTGGGAGCGTTGGGGCACCTGGAGACTGAGGTACTGCTGACCACGCCTCTCAGGCAGTTCAGGAGGCAGGCAGGGCGAGTGTGTGTCCGTTTTCAGTCCGACTACTCTCCCTAGGAAGACATTCATTTAATTCAGTGACCCTTAATTTGTTGAGACATTGTTTTTTTTGTATCAGCATGATGTATTCAGTTGTTGACATCCCATGCATATATTCTATATTCCATAGACAGCTGGTCACACTGTGTTTTAAGATTACCAATTAGGCACAAGATAATGATAAAAAGCCCAATAAATTATGAGTAAGTTCCCATGTAGTCCCTGTATAGGAAGAGTAGCTGTTGTCTTAGTAATGAGTTTAACATTGTGGATTTTAACCATACTTAATTTTGCTCTGGGATCCACACAAAAACCCTCAAGCAACTCTGAGGAATATCAGGAAATCTATATTAAATCTCAACAAATGCACACCATCCACTTTGGGCGTTTCCTTGGTCATGATCCACTCTGCTGGCTGTAGCAGAGACTGGCCGTAAGACATGTCTGACTCAGTGCTGGAAGAGGAAAAGGCAGACGAGGAGGAGGGCGTCAGCTCTTCGAGCTTGAAGAAGTCCAGGCCCATGTTGGTACCTCCGAAGAACCTGCAGCCTCCGAGGCAGCCGCAGCGGTTCCTGCTGCGCTTGTTGCGAATGCCAGCCTCCTCTGGCCACAGGAACCAGAGTCTGAGGAGAGGAGGGTAAAGGAAGAGGATATTAGTGTTTGTGTATAAGATTGTGTCCAGTTTTGCAGATATACCAGGGACTTAAAGATAAAATGCTACATTGGTCTCCCCTCTTAGTCAACATCTGATCATCATGTATCAACTCCTTCTTTGTTCTTTTAAAGGGTAACTTTGGTATTTTTCAACCGGGACCCTGTTTTCCCATGTTTTTGTGTCCTGGTGACTAATCAGAACAACAGCTTTTGAAACTGGTCTAGTATTAAGCAAGAGCACTCAGCTCTTAAAATAACAATCTGAGCCTGTCAGTGGCACAAACAAGCACTTTAATGGATGTACACTGACAATGTGCAAATGCCGGCTGCAGTGCTCTCTCTCAGTACTGGACCAATCTAAAAAAACATGTTCCGATTACTCACTTGGACACAAACACGAGGGTCCAGGTTGAAAAATACCCAAGTTACCCTTGAAGTTTCCAGAACTTGGCTCTCCTTTGCCGTATGCTCATAGAAACATGAATGCACATGCATACTTCGCCATTTCTCATAAGCCACATACAGTGCATTCTGCTACAGTAATAAGAAACATCATGTCCAATTACAAGCTAGAAAAGAACATCTGTACTGATAACGGCTCCCTGCAGACCTTTTATGAGATCCTGAATTATGTTAAATTCATTATCACAGTAGTTGGCCAATATGCCAGCTGATTATCACATATCATGAGCACGATCGCTGTACGTGACAGATAATGAATCATCTTGTTTTGTTTAAATAGACCTACTTCACATTATGAGCTGAACATCTTATGACTGCATCAGTGAGTCATTATAAAGAGGTGTCATCCAGCAAGTGAGTCATTTCTACGCTGAAAGGAAGGTTTTCATAAACAGTGCTTTAATATTACCACTGTCCCCTGATTCAATTAATTCTCAAACGCAATAAAGACGAAGCACAGTGGCAAATGACATAAGCAACCACCATGCTGAAAAGCTGCTCTGGGGTAGCTGAGGGACAAATGTAGGATTCTTCTCTCCCCCCCCCCCCCATTATTTGAGCCCCCCCCCCATTATTTGAGAATTGTTTCAAAAAGTAAACAACACATGACCGTCTGTATTTCTACCTTTTGGTCTGAGCATCGTGTAACTCCAGAAAATGCCTCTGGACTTCACATTTGGCTGGGTGGTCGGCGGCCAGGGCAATGTCTGCTGTGATGAGGTTCAGGTTGACCGAACCTGCCTCCAGCCAGACAGAGCGTCGTAGCAGAGGGGGCTGACCAAGACCTATCGGCTGACCCAGAACTTGACCCTGTCCAGCTGGCTGCAGCCTGGTCGCCTCGCCGTGCTGCTGCTGCTCGATGTACTGCCGGATGTTTACGTCCTGCACCACAGCGCTAATGCCTTCTCCCACTGCCTGGTTGTGCAGGTTGCAGTTGGCTACGCGAACGATACCCGTCTGAGGGACAAAGGACAGCAAAATGAACTTTATGTATACCAAAAATCCAACAGCTGATTCACAACCTGACATGAATTTAAATATACAGTATGTAATTTTCTGCTGTTAGGAGTCTCTCAATTAAAACAACAACAAAAGACAGGGAAATGCCGTTCAACTGAAGGAACAGACTGTGTCCTTGATTAAAATTACAGTTTTCTGGGGCGTGGGTGGCTTAGTGGTAAAGCAGGCACTCCATGTACAAGGCTGTTGCCACAGCGGCCAAGGTTCGACTCCAGCCTGTGGCCCTTTGCTACATTTCTCTCCGTCTCTCTCTCCCCCTTTCACACTTCACTATCCTATCAATTAAAGGCAAAAAAACGCCCTAAAAAATATATTTTAAAAAAATAAATAAAAAAATAAATAAATAAAATTACAGTTTTCTCTGGGTTTGAACATTGTTACAAATGTTTAGGATAATGTGAGTACACAACTCAACAGAATATACAACACTGGCCAAGTTGTTTTTAGACATTTTAATGTTGAGAAGTTACATATTCCGTCTTTAAATTGTTATACACAAACATCCCTACTTAAAATACAATGCATAATGGTGGGAGCTAATCACCTTGATGTTGGCAGCACAGCCATGCTCCACCATGAAGAGGTCAACTCCATCCATGGCCAGTCGGGTCATGGTGTACTTCAGCTCCTCTGATGTGCGACAGTGACCTGGGAGGCAGCTCAGCTGAAAAATAACCATCATTTAGTAGCAGAAACTTTTTCAGTGGTTGCATGGAAAGCAACTTGAGTTTAGTGGGGCTGTGCTTTACATACCGCCACAGAGCCTGTAGCCACAGCTGCTTGGCTGTCAGAAACTAATGAGGGCTCTCAGGCAGAGTTTTTAAAAATATCCTTGTTAGTATTCGCATACAAACAAGGCATTTTGTGAAACAGACTTGTTTTCTCTCAAAGTTATTTCATACATCATAGTGCTGTGTATGTACGCCATGTATGGCTGCTTCGAGTACATCAATCGTTTTGTGTTAGGGGCTGGTTCTTTTGTTCAGTTCTTTCAGCTGTGTAAAACTTTGTTTTCTGAGTCATGCATCATTAGACAAAAGGTTTGCAGTGGGCTCCTTTTATTATCTGATGTCATTTGAACATTTCCCTTCACACCAGACTCTTCTGACCTACGCTGAAATCTTACCAAAAAAAAAAAAAAAAAAGATTTCAGCCATAATGAGCTAATTTAGTAGCTTCCAGTGTGAGATTCAGACAGACATGGCTGCTAACTAGTTCAAACCAATGCTAGACACCTACTGTGGATGAAATGAAAGGGTGGGAAATGAGGCTCAGACTGTACAGTATTTCAGGGCAATCTTGGAACCCATAGGCTATTGACCTAACAACAATGAGGCTATATTTTTTTTTCAGGAAGAAAAGTTAAAATTTTCTGACTGCAACTTCTTAAATATGGATATTTACTAGGATTGGGAACGATTAACCGATACGACCGGATATCCGGTTTGACAAGCGAGAGATACGGCTGCGTCAGTAGCAGTCTCCTCAATCGATACGAATCAGCCATGAATCCTTAGATGAATCGATTGTAGAGTCATGGATTCGGGTATCGCGAGACTAGCAATCGGTTGACTGACTTTAACAGTTTGCATCTCGAAAACAACGCGAGAGCCGGCGGCATGCTTGTAGCAGGCATTACTGACAACGATAATGGATGTAAACATCAGCGCCAGCTTGACTGGTGGAGCTGAGGAACAGAAGCTAATGCTGGTTGGATAAACCAGGGAGCAGCCAAGTCGCAGCAGAAACTAAAGGCGAATCCTGCCGGTTGTGGGTTGAACGCGGGGTCACAGACACAAACAGAAATACGTATTCCTGTCAAATACGGCGGCGCATGATAACGGCTTACCGACGACCGACAAGCCCGGCTCCAGGTCCAAGAAGTCTTCGTCGGTGTCATGACTGCCCAGAAATACCAGGCGAGCCCTGGCAGCACACAGGTATGTGACATGTCAGAGGAGAAACGAGCCGTTCACATTTCCACAAACCTCACCGCACTTTAGGGACTGTTCTTTACTTGTCAGGGGAGGAGGGTGGCTGGTTGATTTTGATTTTATTTATTCATTTTATTTTGATCCCCCCTTATGTTAATCACTTATTCATGCTGTTTTTGAAGTATGAATAAGTCAATAAGTAATTTATTCCATTGAAATATCAATGATGTATTATAGAAAAGTGATTTATCTTTTTATAAATGACAAACACAGAGTGTAGCAAACACAGAGAAATAGTGTGACATGCTGTCAGTGATAAGCTGCTAGTCATCACAGTCCATGATATTAACTAATAACAGGAGATGTCAGATTCTGCCCCTACATTTAAAACAACTTAAATTTTACTTAAAGCTCACTTCACTTAATTTAAAACTTCTTCTCATTTTTATATTGATCCCATCCAACAAAATGATGTTCATTCAGCAAGACTTTTTTTGGTCCATGTCTAAAAATAAATACATTTGACATGTGATTTTGTTGTTGTTTGACTTTTTATTTTATTTTTGCCAGTGCCATACAGCAACAATGCTTGGGGATGTGGTCTTTTACAAATTTGAAAATACTGTAAGAATGTCACTTTTATAGAATTGGCTTCTTTATTTTATAATGTATGATTAATGTCTACATCAACAAATGTTAACCACTGTAACTACACTGTATCGAATCATATCGAATCGTTCTGTATTAAAAATATATCGTTTTTTAATCGTATCGTAACCCGTGTATCTAGATACGTATCGAATCGTCTATCACAGAGAGATTCCCAACCCTAATATTTACTTGTTTCTTTCCTTAAGTAAACTGAATATCTTTGGGCTGTAGACAAAAAAAGACATTGGAGGACGTCATCTTGGGCTTTGGGAAACACTGACTCATTTTCTGATATTTTAAAGTCCAAACAATCAATGGATTAATCGAGAAAATAGTCAATGACAATGAAAATAATTGTTAGTTGCAGCCCTGATACAAAGCTAAATTGGCCAATGAATTCTGCCTCTTTTGCTGTCCGCAGAGACTGTTTAACAACAGCTAGAATGTGATTGGTCAATACTACTTGAACTACAAACCGAAACCAGAACGCTTCCAATTACAAAATCTTGCCCTGTCACCTACAGATGCTGCATTAATTCGCAGATATCTGTTGATAGAGATAAGTACCTTGGCATCGCAGATACGACGGTCAACACCATGCTGGCAGATGACAGAAGGCTTAGGTTGTTCAAGCTGGAACTCTCGGGACACTCCGTGGAAAAGGAAAGTCTCACCCCACTCGATCATACTGGCCACCTAATAATCACAAACACAAAGACACATTAGTACTTCAAAACAATCAATGAATACATTTACTGCTTGGGCAAATGCACAGAATAAAAAACAAGACTAAAATAAATATGTGTGGGGGTGGACAAATCACTAGGAAAACCTTAAAACAGAAAACAATCAACTGTAACAACACCACGAGCTATAACATCAAAAATGTATGACTCGTCCTGGCACAGTCTCAAATTAAGCCAAACACAATAAATCTACAGTTGGATCATACTGCTCAAACAAGCAAGGTTTACAAAACACGTTTCACCAGTCATGCTCACTCCCACTAAGCTGACCTAAAGATCCATGATGTAATCAGAACCTAAGGCTGCACACATTTCTCCCTGCCACGAGCCAAATCACTCTTTTTTTTTTTAAGTACGCCAATCAAATACACACACACACACACACACACACACCTGTGGCACAGTGACCCTGCCGGTGAGCCCCCCAGCCTGCATGTCGATGAGCCAGGCATACTCCAGCGTGTCGCTGCCCAGAGGGAGGCCCTGAGCGGAGAACATGGCATGGGCCCTCATCTGTAGGCCAGACAGACTCAGGTGGCCGTCCCTCAACACCCCGTCGGCTGTGGGACGCTATGGGGCAAAAGAACAGGTTCACACACACATTAATATTTTAATCTTACACATTGCAATCTACAGCTCAAGTGAAATCCATTCCATAATATCCCTGCACGTGCTATTAAAAAAGAAGCTTTTTATCTCTGGAGGAGAGAGATGACGGCTACACATTCTTTGTCAGGGATTAGAGACAGATATTCACTCTGAGCAGCAAATAGGATCCAACTCGTGGATAAAGCTTAGACATTCTGTGTGGTTATACAATATGCAGGTGCTTATGCAAAGACGTGGCTGGTGAAAAGCATGTTTTACATTATGCAACTCAAACCTGCCGGCTTTATTCAGGGTATTTTCTGAGGACTGAGTCACCCTCTCAGTTTCAGATTAATGCGTATTTGTCTGTGTATTCATTGCTTTCACACATGAGGAGTGAAACATACTGCAGTTTACATTACTGTACTGGATTACCCTCCCTTACTTAACCATTTAAAATAAAAGATAAATGTAGAGGTCAACGTGTCACTTTTAACCAAGTCATCCCAATCATTGTGTTGTATTTTTTCTGCTTTTGGACACAAGCTTTTTTTTTCTCTATATGGAACAAAAGTAAGCAGCACATCACATCAGGCACATGTGTAAGCTGTGTTTCTGACCTGGTAGTTGTCACTGACGAAGATGTGAATGGGAGACAGGAGCAGCTGAAGCATCGTCTCCTTGTAACCCTTCTTCATCTCAAAACACAGCCGCTCCAAGAAGCCTGATGGACCTTCGGGACCCTCGCTGCTGCAGTGCTGGAGGCAGCGAGAAAGTAGGAAAACATGTGGACTCATGCATCAAGTTGTTTTTGTAAACATAAACACACAACTCAAAAAGCATGGCTGGCAGGTTCAAAATCAAAAACGAATTTATTTGTGTGCCAGGTAAGAAATGAGGCCAAATAAACCATACATCTACTTAAATGTTCACAATTTATTATTTATTTCTGTTTTATATGCTCTCTTTTATAAATTGTCTGCACTATCTTTAGATTCTTTATCTATTTCTATACATGAACGTATATTACATGTCTTTTCTTTTGCTTCCATGTCTCCTCTGCTGCATGTCATGCGTATATCAGTGCACATTTCCATCATTTTTATTTCACACTGCAGTGATGGAGTAGTTTCATAATCTTTGATTGGATCCCATTTGCTATACTTTGACACTGATCCCTCTCTCTCATTCTCACTAAGCCATCACACTGAACTGCCTGGCAGTGTTCAGTTTTACCATTGGCAGTCGGCCGTGGACTTTGTAGAGGTTGATGAGCACGGTGATGTCCCACGGGCGCAGGTCCAGGGGATGGATGTTTGAGCCTTCCTTCTGTTCGCTGTCCTCCATTCCCAGAGGAGACCAGCCGAGGCCAGAGGAGGTGGAGGTGGACAGCACGGGGCTGGACACTGCCTCCTCAAAGTCTGTGTACATGTCGTCCTCACCAAAATAGTTTTCCTGTGGTGAAGACAGATAACAGGAAGAGGGCTGTGTAATCAGCTGTGGACATTTTTTTATAGCGTTCCTGCACCTTTCATTATTATCCAAAAGCTCCACTGAGCATTCACATTGTTACAGAAAACTACTGATAACACTGAGTGCAAAACCCCACAAAGACTGGTAACCAATGTGTTGCCAAAATCTAGAATTTTTAGTCATTAGAGACTGACTAGATGGTGCGCATACCTTGATGGAGATCAGTGCTCGGAGCAAAGGCCCATAGAGGAGGATCTGAGAGTCTGGGGACATTTCCATCTCCACGTGAAGTCTGTCAGGAGGGAGCTCTGAGGGGTCAGTGGGCACCTGGCTGTGGGCAGCTGAAGCTGACGTGGACATGTAGCGTGGTGGGGCGTTGTGGTGCACCGGGGCGTGCTCTGGGGGACGCAGAGCTGACAGCATGGATTCCTCCATCTCAGACACTTCAGAAACCAATCACAGGTGAGTTAGACAACATTATACAAAACAGCTCTGTAAGACATAAGTACGGTGACTACGCAAAGATATTAAACTCCCCCTCTAGACATGTTTTAAGTAAGTATATTTTGTTTACCCTGGTTTTCACAATATAATTGTTTACAAAAAAGGGGCTGGAAACAGATCTACTTTTTTTTCCTCATCAAGAAATTCTGGATCTGGCCTCTGCCCCGCCCACTACCACTGCTTGTGGTAGGTTTCACTTCCTACTTTCTCCAGCATTGCTCGTGCTAGGCTGACGCGTGAAAAAACAGTGGGCATCCAGATGTCTAGTGTTAGCGTGACAGGAAACATCGGAGAGATTAAGCCATAGGCCATATGTTTGAGCCTCAGTCAGACCCAAATTTAGGATGAGAAGTCTGTTGCTCACCAAAGACAGTGACTAGCAGATGTTTCCAAATGGTAAGTGTAGTTAGCATCTCTGCCAGGTGTAAGCCTGAAAAGGATCATGTGTTGGATTGTGTGTGTAAATGTGAGTGTGTTCATCTGTCTGTCACCAGATAATCTCGCAAACGACTGGACCTATCAGCCTGTTAGCTTCTCTGATGCTTCTGAAATGCGCTGTGCGGCATCCACTGGAGTAATACGAAATGTCTAGAGTGGCCATGGTCAACCTGGGCAGTGACTCAGCGCCCTGGGGGGGATCTGCACTCTACTAAGTGTACGTTCCTCGTTTGTTTCCGTTGTTTGTTAGCTTGTTAGCTCATAGGCTAACCTGAAGATGAACACATGTTTGAGTGAAGGGGGACTTTAAAGGTAGTTACAGTTTGTTACACAGTCCATCATGATTGGCTTTAGAACAAACAACAAAGCACTAATACTAAAGCAGCGAGCTTACGCGACTGTTTGAGTTGCTCATCAGCCTTCTGGGGATAAATGGGGTGCCAGGTGTAGTCGATGATGAGCAAGAAGTTGGGCACACTCCAGCAATCCACCCAGCCAGCTCTGATGTAAGAAAGAAAAACAGAAAAACACACTCAGTACAGTCATAATGCTGAGTTTATCATCACTTCAAGTGGATTTTCCAGTACATCATTCGCTTTATGAACCATTCAATTCAAGGACATACAGTAGAGGAGGCAAGAGACTGCAAATGGGTCACGCCTCTGATTTCTCTGCAGCACAAAGTGCACTGGTCCAGACAGAATTCGATCGTAAGCTCCCGGGGGGTAAGTGGGTCTCTCACAGTGCTGCATCAGTAGAGTCTGGATCTGAGCTATACATTATAAATGATCTGAATGTTGCGTTATCATGTACAGAGGCCACGATGCACGAGCTACCCAAGACGCAAAGGTTCTCCGGCATCTCTGTGACCTTTCATTGACCTTAAGGGAGGTGCTTTGCAATGTGGAAACAAACCCTGCTTTGCAGCATTCTCCAAAAGGAATGCAGACTAAGATGGATGTAGAGCAGTTCTACAGATAATAAAGGGTCTATATGGAAAAGACTGTTATAACATCACTGGCACAAGCTTCAAGAAAAGACAGAGTTTCATCTTTATCTCAAATAATGGACACCAAAAAAGCCCTATTAAACAGGCTATTGCATTTCACTTAAAACCAAGTGAGGCAGCAACTACTGAACTAAGCAAAGCATAAAAAGTGAAGGTTAGTGGTCCATTTACTTGAAATTACCGCCCACTACCTTGGCAACATTTCATTTTTACCCAAGTACTGATGTAAGTCAGTGCTACTATGATGAGTCATTCTGCTCTTTGCTAAAACGCTCACTTTTTGCCCACAACCAGAGAGAACTCATTGTCAGGTTTAACTCACTCTGCGTGGGTGATGTTTCTCCAGCGGGACTTGGTGGGTTTGGGAGGGGGAACACCTTGGTTCTCCCCTGGCATGAACATATCTGGGGGCAGCTTGACATTCTGGTAGTCTTTGGCCAGGGTAAGGAGGGGGTAGCGGCTCGGGTGGCACTCTGGCAGGGACAGTCGCATGTCTGTGTCCTCTGCCTGGGGGGGGGGGGGAGAGAAAGCACATATACCCACACATTTTAATAGAAGGTGTCAAAGTATTCCCGTATAAATCAGCACAGTATGCACACTGGGGGTGGGAAAAAAATAGATTCACATTAGTATCTTAATTTTTCTTTTTAAAGATTTTGAATCAATTTTTAAATGCCTGAATCAATTTAATGTGATTATGGCAGTGGATAGAAGTTATTGCTTTTATTTTGGGAATCTTTGGGTAACGTGACGTCCTATCTGTTTCAAGGAAAACAAAGCCAAAGTGAGAAAGAAAAAATGGTGGACAGTCTGAGGACACGGACCTTTAGACTGTAGCAAACTCAAATTCAGCCAGCACAAACTCTCCACCCGACTAGCAAACTTTCTGTTGCTGCCGTTACAGACTACAAAGCTCAGACCCAGCCTGCTGTGACCCTCGGTGTTGGGGCGCTGCTTCCACGATATTGTAGGGTTTACTGTTAGTGCTTTCACAAAATACTAACAAAATGAAATCTTTTGTAAATAATCCCCAGTAATGTGGATTTAATGACTCAGTGGGTAAAAGAAAATAATAGAATAGCTAGAACAATTTCGTAAGTTCAAAAAATTACATCACTTTACTTTAATGCAGCCTTTAGAACCAGGAAAAGGCAACAGGTCTCATACCACAATATCGATATGCTAGTGATATACTGTCCTGACTTAATATACATTTTAGCATTAAGTGAGTCAAGCATATTTAATATAGCACCTTTCACAGTGCAAGGTCACAAAGTGTTTCACAGGAATAAAACTGCTAGAAATAGCACCATAAAAAAAGCTATTAATTTGTTCTCTATGCAGTATATGATGCTGCTGAGATAACAGTCAGAAAGACTGACATGAGATGTGCATGGTTTTTGGGAGTATGTCTGATAGTATTCCATCTCTAGAAGTGTATGATTCAACTTTTCCCATGGTTTAGTGTTAAAAAGTCAACAAAAACTGCCAGAAATCTAAATATCAAATTGCAATACTTAAAAATTTCCAATACATATTGAATCAGGGCATAGGCGTAGCGTGTCATACATCTGTAGGAATGGTTTCCAGACAGAAAAGAAAACACTTTACAATTACATTTAAATAAATAAGCAAATATTTGTTTTTGGAACAAATCATATTTACCTAAAATCTGACTTACCTTTAAGCTGAAGCGGGTATGGCAGGTGGTGGGAACAAACTCATTGAAAGGCAAAGTGAACTCTATGTTGAGCGTCTCGCCACATGCTGCCAGGTACACTATGGGAAATCAATAATGCAATTGATAAGTCGGTCCTGCTCAGGGATTAAGCGGAGTATATCCTGTATATACAATATATCATGATTTAATACAGTCAAAGTCTCCTGTCATGGACATCAGCTGCCAGTGTTAAAGAGAAATGAAGTTTAATGATTGCTTTCATGGCTAGATATGGATTTCTTTTTGGATTTTTTGTTTTTTTGCATTAGTGCTAGTACTAATGATGCAGTATATATAAAGATATAATATGCTGTAAAACTGTAAAACTACTGAATCACTTTATCATATTACCATAGATTTTTTTTAATTCCTGTTCACTGAGCATGTAGCTTTTTTATTTAATTTTAGGTGGGCGGACAAAAAATTATGTATCTACTTCAAAAATCATTAATTTGTGTAGTTTTTGATGTGTGTGTGTATCTCTCTTTTTCATCAGCCTTTCTTAATTGTCACAGAATTAATCCATCCATATGTGTTTCTAATGAGCCAATGATTTGTGGTCTGACTCAACATGTTTGCACAATGTTACAGAAATCTGTTGTAGATATTTAGAGATTTTAATGCAGAAAATTAAGCATCTGACTGAACTAGCACAAAATTTCTAGTGCCTTAACAAGAGAACACATCTGTCTTACTGTACCATTAATTTGTTTGCATTTGTTTGTTTGGCATCAACTATTTATTTGGCATCAAAAATATCAATGATAGAGGAGATACTTACTTCAACAACCTGTGACGTGAAATATATTGCTATATTGTGGTTCAAGCTGGCTAATGTTAGCTAGTATTAGCTTGCTTGCTAACACAGATGAATAGCTAGCCAGCTAAACTAGTCGATGTTCAGTCTTGTGTATGTCACATTGCTGTTTTTGGCCGATGCCCAGATGCTATGGAGCTATGCCTACGGAGCCTGAGCGTGAGCAGAAGGATGCTGACTGCAGTACACACCAAACACTACAGTTACTACTACAGTTAACAACAAGGATTTTTCTGACAGTTATGTAATGAACTTTTAATCCACAATTTCATTTAGAGTAGACAACCTTTTTTTCAACCTGACTCAGTTCAGAATTCAGTTAGACTATTCAACAGATGCGGCTCCTTTGGTTATATGCCTCTTGAAGAACATCTTCCTCACCATTCTCCTGCTGCTTGGTGGAACAGTCGATCCAATTGTGTTGGTTTGCTGCCCAGATCATCTCAAACTGGTGGAAAAGGACCTTGAACTTCCAGGAATAGGGCACAAAGGAGTAGATGTCTGGGGCGCTGTCACTCGCCCAGTCCTGGATCAAATCTGAAAAGAAGAAACGTCAATGAAGTGAACCTTTTTTCTGTTAGTGTTTATACGTTTCACTGTTAAAATGTTACGTGCTGAATGTTAGTCATTCCATCTGTTTACTGGAGGACTCACCGGTGAAGAAGTTTTTCTGGGCGTAGATGAAGTGGTAGGTGGCCTTGTACACCTCAATCTCACACTGCCACGACTGAGGCATGTTCCACACCCGAGGGTAGCTGGCTATGACGTGAAACTGAAATACAGGTTGAGGCGGGAAAATGGTGTTACAGAGCATGGAGTATGTGTATGCAATTTTGACATTGCATTTACTTATTATGCTGATCTGTTCTGTACGACATCTATTGCACGTCTGTCCGTCCTGGAAGAGGGATCCCTCCTCAGTTGCTCTTCCTGAGGTTTCTACCGTTTTTTTTCCCCGTTAAAGGGTTTTTTTGGGGGAGTTTTTCCTTATCCGCTGCGAGGGTCATTAGGACAGAGGGATGTCGTATGCTGTAAAGCCCTGTGAGGCAAATTGTGATTTGCTTTATAAATAAAATTGATTGAATTGATTGATTGACTTAACTTTCACTTACATCATGAGTCAATCAAGAAGGGACAATTATTCAAATTTCTGTCCAAAAAGTAAACTAAAAAGCTTCTTGTATAACTGCCTGCTACTTACAGCCAGCATCTCAGCCTCCAGAAGAGTCCTGTACTGCATACTGCTTGTGGTGTCCACGTGAAGCAGCTGGCCTTTGATGGTAGGAGAGTAGCCTGAGGGCAGAGGAGAGAGACAGAGAGGCAGGGCCATCAATTCTCAAAACCCACAGCTAGGCCCAACTTCTTGCAAATAATGTCATTTACCAGCAAAAGCTGCTTCTGTTTACTACATTTCTGGAGACGGAGGAGAGCGCTGACTGATGACTGACATAATATTATCTGCTCAGTGCAATAAATTATCACATGTTCCTACTATCAGTGTTGAGAATGTCAGGGTTCCCTGAAGTCAGTTGTTTTATTCTGGATATGGTTTTAAATCTAATATCTGATGGCTTTACTTGATCTTTAGTCTGTATTACTGTATGATGGGGGAAAACATCAATACTGACTTTAACCTCACTTAACCCACGAGCTGTGGAGTGATGCACCTTAAAAACGGAGTCTCATATAGAAGAGTTTATAAAGTTTACTGACTTTACAAACTGTGCGCATGGTTTAATAGCAGACAAAGAGAAACAGAGAACTTTAAACAAAGACATTCCCTGTGGTCTTTACTTCAAGGTGTTATAAAGTCAATGCAGTCTTGTTCACTTAATGATGTCTTGGACTTCTTTCAGTCTTATGTCAATTTTGACACAGGCTTTTCTCCATCTCTGCAATACTGCATGTTTCTAATGTCACTTACATAACTCACAGTATAAGAAGATCCTATATGTTTTTAATGTGAAAATGTAAAATATGAATACAATAATTAGTCACAGCCACATGCTCTGCTTACCTGAAGTAGAGATACAGCACGAAGCTCACGCATTGTTCGTATTAATTTGTATGTACTCGTCATGTAGGCTGGGTGGAGCTTTTTTTTTAACCTGCTACACAGACTTCGTATTTGAAGCATGTGGTTTTGTATGGTTTGACAGCATAGGTTATACTAACTGGTAATTTATGAAGTAATTGGATCATCTAAACAACAGGATGCATTGATCTGATTGATTTATTTTAATGTGAAATGTAAAACCCCCCATAAGGTTGCTCTGCTGCATCACATTGCCTCTGGTACAATGAGGGATTCATTTGAATTATTTTTGAACAGATTGCACTCATTTTCTACACAGTTCTATAAAGTTTTTACACATTGGAGCTGAAATACACGGAACTCGGTCATGACACGTCACGGGTGGAGCAGGGGTTTTACCTGTTACACAGACTGTATTTGAAGTGTGTGGTTGATGCAAGCTCCACTGTGTGTGTCCTGAAATTTTCAGGATGATATGCACTCGTAGGTTATGCAGGGTTTGGAAGTGTATAGGCTGTTAACTGGTATTGAATTAATTAGTAGGATCATTTTACCTGCAGGATGCACTGATTTGATTTATTTATTTAAATGTGAAATGTAAAAACACGACAAGGTTGCTCTCCCTCGTCACATTGCCCCTGGTATAATAATACTAATAAGACTTTTTTTTTCTTTACACAGTTCTATGGAGATTTTAACTATTTAAGGGCCGGAGAACCACAGGTAGAAAAAAAAAAATAGACAAATAGCCGTGAGCAGCAGGGTGCCTGCCAAGGTAAGCGCAGCTTTAGTGGTCAGCATAGCACCAGTTGACTATAATGGACGCACTCTGCTGTGGGCATGCTGCCGCTGACATCTTGCGTCGTGTCCGTGCCCAGTGAATTTTGGCTGTCAGCCTAAATGATACACGCTCTAGCCAGTGAGCTACCGAGGTGCCCCAGTCTTGGTTTTAAATTTGACTCAACCCCCTCTGATCTGAGAACGGATCTCTGCTTCACCTAGGTTTTCCTGACTATGGCTAAACTAGGATCCTGACCTATATGTGCAAATTTAGCCCTCTGAGCAACCTGATTACTAAGGGCCCTATGGGAAATACTGGTTTTGAATTATAAAACTTTTTTTGCATCAAAAATACACAACTTTTTTCATTTTGATTTATTACTAAAACACTCCTCAGTTCTGCTGATTCCTTGTGGAAAACAGTTCTTTATTAGCTGTGACATAACACACCTGGTTAACAGGGAGTGGGTATTTTGTTTTGGTAACATGGAGCAACATTATCATATATTTGGAGTCATGTTTCTGTCCACATGATGAATGTTAGTCCACTCTCTTTTAGCTCTGTTTTTGGTCTCCTCCAACTAATGAGGGAAATATATGTCTTGTTAGCTGATAAATGCTCCGATATGTTCACCAGCTAGTCTTTAACTATGTCTGTATGCTGTTTGGTGCTGAGCAGGTGGTGTACAGTGTTTTTTTTAGAGCTTTTTAACTGGAAATAGCCGCCTAATGTCTCATTTTTCACAGCCAGGAAGTTCACACTGAGACTGGTGTTTGCTACGATCTCAAAAGACTCAGTAGTGGGCCTAAATAATATGTGAATTATGATTTAATAAATAAGAAAATCTGAAAAAAAAAAACCTGCAAAATTTGATCTTTCATAGAAAATAGAAATCATCTAAATTTGTTTACCAGAATGAATTGGGTTTTTTATATTTCCAAAGAAAATATAAATGTCAAATAAAAAAAGATCCAAAGTTGCTATGAGCACCTTGAAGAATCTTCAGTTTTCATTGTACAACACTTTATGACATCCTGAAGTATAGGTTCACTCTGACATTTGATAAAGCTGCTTATCGTGTCTGTTGTTCAGCCATTAGTCAGTGAACAGATCATAACGAAATGATGGAAAACTGTTGGAGTTGACAAGTGCTTCTATATGCGATTTGTCCGTGAGCCAGTGGGACATCTGCTGTGGCAACTGAGCCAAGTGCTGGCATTTTAGGAGACTTTTTTTCCGGAAACACACACATACCATTCTCTCCCACAGTCATGGGGATGTTGACTTCCAGGTAGGAGCCTGCACCTACATTCACATGGATGGCATTGGTTTCCTAGTAACAGGGATGAAGACAGAGCATGGGGGAGAGAGTGAGCAAACAGAACCGTCACAAAAGCTGTCAAATAATTAAAGAGAGAGCTTTACTGCCGAAAGAATAAAAGAGAGTCACATAATGTGAACTGAAATATGTTCAAAAGAGGTAATAACATGACAATCTTCCCTGACTCTAGTCATTTTATGTTTTTATTCAACATGCATTTATGTTGATGTTTAGTATGCACTTCACATACTCAGCTTTGTGAAAGTCCCTGCACTGCTCCAGGATGAAAATTTGAAAAAGCATAAAACATGAACCAATATCGATAGCTAAAACATGATGAGGCACAAAGACGAGAGGAGAAGCAGGGAGAGGGAGAGATCACAGAGGTTGGTAAGAAAGAAAGAAAAGGAGAGAGAGAGGAGAAAGCACATAAGAGCAAGAGTCACCCTGTTTTTGGTAAAGAGCAGATCGATGGTGGCGTCAGCGATGATGTTCATGCGGAGCTCGAAGGCCTGGATCTGCCTGGGTTTTCCCGGCTGAGCGACCTCGGTCACTTTCATGTCCTGGTAGTCAGCCGGCAGGAAGAACTTCCACAGACAGTCCCTGAGAGAGGGAAGAGCTCACGTGAATGCAACACTGAATCTGTAAACCCCAACTCTAAAGTCTCATTCTCACTTGACTAAAACACAGTTATTGTGCAACTATTACATTGTATTTGTCTTGCTGTACTGTTTCACTATTATGCAAAAGAAATAAGACCAGAGCTATGTTTTATGAATTTAAGGGGAACTTCTATATTTCTCAACCTGGACCTCTTTTTTCCAGTGTTTTTGTGTAAAAGTGACATTCAACAATTTTTGCAATTGGTCCAGTATTCTTCTCACATCTATACCAGTTGTCAATAAATTTAATTTTTTAATGTAATATGCACCAAACTGTGCTCAGACTTTCAAGAGATTTCTCGTTGAAATTCTAAAAAAAAGAAAAGAAGATTTTGTGTGTCTGTGCATGATCATTAATCACCTCTGACGATCTGCCCAGGGGCCGTAGTTGAAGTCGGTTCCTTTTCCACAGACAATATCTAGACCCCAACATGGAGGCAGGTCCTGAAGCTTATCGCCCTCACTGCATGTCTCTGCCTCCTCCCCACCCTCCTGCTCCACAGGCACCAAACCTGCTCACACACCAAAACACACACAGACAGATTTAGGTTGGGCTGCATCAACAACAATTGATTAGTTCTAATCTTAGCAAAAATAGGTTTACAATGAGTGAATCCAGATTTAAAATTAAGCAGAGCACTGTTGCACAATTAAAATCGAATCTCCCTTTATTTAATCCAAGTTTATTGATGTAAACCAACATTAAACAGAGAATCCAGCAGCTGTCTCCCCTGTTAGAGAGAAGAGACATACTAGTTCTTCAGATTTGCTATTGCCCTCAACACTCCGCTGACAAGCAGACAGTGGAGCCAAACAGGTCCCTATCTGCCCTTTGGAAACTTTTGGAGGAATACAATCTCAGGCTGCCAGGAGTTGGAGCATTGGTTTTACAGCTGCATTTCTTTCACTGCCACATTTGACAGTTGATCCAATCTTTCAGTTTTGAAAAATTCGAGAGCATCATAAAACTCAATTGAGTTGAGTCTGTCCCTTAACTTTCTTCAAGGAACTTGATTTATTTTTGCTTAATCCATCTCAAAAAGGCAACAAATTTAAAAGCAAAACCTCCTCAAGTGTAAGCTCAAAGTTAATAACAGATCACATTTTAAGCTTAAGTTTAAAGTGTTGGTGCAACAAAATTTAATTTCATCTCAGATTTAGAGTAAAAATGACGTTTCAAGAGAGGTTTATGTTTAATCGTTTTTAGTTTTAAAGTTGATGCAATATGATTTAAAGTTACGATTTAATCTCATACATTTTAACCAATGTATTTTGAAAACTTTCTTTAACTTTTCCATGTTTTACCCCGTTTCCATGACTATCTAAGAAGTTTGAAATAGGAAGGGAGGTCATTGGATGCAGAAATGTATTGGTTGCGTGTGAATTCAAGTTGTCTTGCAGCTACATCAATGCTTGCCATGCTGGTAGAAGTAGTATCATTATCTGGCCTGGCTACAGTAGGCATGAAATATGTGCACAACCTGGTAGTCTACTGAGCGGGAATTTGGTTGTCTGAATGCCTTTTTCCCTCTAGCATGGCTGACCAGAGCCGCTTCCCCAGGTTGCCAATGTCAAAAGTTTTGATGCAGAGCCTCAATTTAGCGGGGCTAGGATCGGCCTCTCTCTCTTCAGCAATGAATCATGATTCTGATTCGAAATCCATACTTTATTTAACACACAATTCCCAGGAAATTTGCTGATAAGCAAACTGCTTGCCCTTGCTAGCTTAAATTGCTCATTACACAATTCTGTCACCAGCAAGATGCATAAGCCAATGTGTATTAAATGATATTAGTGACATTTCAGCGGTCACACCTCGCAACCATAGACTGTACAGAAGGATGGACAACATGACAGCTCCCCAAAAGTGAAGCCAAAATATCTCAATCACCCCCTGGTGGCTGGCTGCAGCATAAAATCATAAAGCCCACCCTCCCCATGTAAGCGGATGGGACACAGGTAGTACACATCAAATACATTATTCCCAAAGATGGATGGTAGTTTTTATCATGCTGCTGTATGTTCAAGTGTTTGTATTTCTAGTAAGTTTGGTTTTAATTAGTTATTTAATGCTATAAAACAGTGATTTTACAACATGATTGAGAACTGTGTGAGTCAATCGGGTTCGCATTCAGTGGTGCTGCTCGCAATTGGTCAGACGGGTGTACGGGCGGGAAATTTGATACCGCTGGCTCTGAATGATGTCACCAGAGCAAGATGGAAATGGCCATAACTGGGATATTTTAGTTTCACTTCTGTACAGTTGAGGTGAGAGGAGACGCGCCGTCCATCTATATATACAGTCTATGCTCACAACACTAGATATTAAGTAAGTAATACAGGGAACGTATTTCAAGTAACGTTTGACTCGTTTCAGGATTATCATGAACATACTGTGAATTCAAAACTTTTGCAAAACATTCTGTCCAAACCATTTCCAGTTTTTCTAATTTCATAACTTTTCCAGGAATTTCATGACCAAGGGAACAGTGTAATCTGGTTTAAAGTTTAATCCTTGTTGGTGTAACCCAGCCTTAAAGCCTTAGATGACTCTGACATTAAATATGAAACACAAATACAGATGTGTACAAAAAGCCAATCAAAACTATTTTACTACAGCTCCTTCATAATCATCTAGCAAACATTCTCATATTTTTCTGCTGCACTGAAACAAAGAGGGTTGTTAGACAGCAAAATACAGTATGTCCCAATTACGGGCAATTCTGAAAGTTACCTCAAAGAAAAGACAGTTTCCCAGTAGATTTTTTTTTTTGCATTGTTTTAAGTTTGTTTGTTACCATTTTCAGATTTTGTGTGTATGTGCATGAGCATACCGGGTTCATCCTGGTAATAGTAGATGTCAACATCGTTGGACTGCATGACCACAAAGCCTTCACCCATCAGTCTGGGAGGTCTAGATAAGAAATCCACAAGGTCACAGGTTAAAGGCACAGTACAGATTTCATGCAGAGGTTAGAATTAATTATAAGTCGGGTCACAGCAGGTTAGCAGGAACCTAAAAGGTACCAAAGCATGAATTAAATATTCAGTCCACACAGAAGCTGGACTCTGGCATGAAGACTCTTTCAATTTTATAAATGCAGTGGCGTTCCTCTTGCATATTTTTGCTTCATCTCACTGGAAGATCCAATAAAGCTTTAAGACACATCAAGGACCGTTGGAGGTTGAAATCACTCATGGCTTTTTCCAAAGGCTACAGCTGCCAAGTTTATATTGAGAGTGACTCCTTAATCACAGAGGATAAATGCAATTTGACTCTCTGTGTCGTTTCACTTAACTAAAGTGCCGATAATGGTTTATGGTATCTCTGCTTTTAATGCAATACAGTTAAAACTGTTATGTAAAAAATAACAGCGGAGAAAAGGCCATGTCTTATCCAAACATTCTGCCAACATCTTTGGTAATAAAGCAATACTTAACACCTCCAATGATCGTTTGTATATCAATTAAACACCTCATGTTACACTCAATTTGTGAAAAAAACTTTGAAGATATGGATCGTGGACTGGTAGCTGGAGAGGTGTCAGTTCACTTCCTGGGCACTGTTGAGGTGCCCTTGAGCAACGTACCAAACCCCCGCAACCGCTCGGGGTACCGCCTCATTGTAGCCGCGAGACCAGCGAAAGCACGTGAACACACATGTACGTGGTGCCCATGTCTCATGGTCTCGCGTGAGCGCGCTGTGGAGGCATCCAAGAAAAACAAGGTTTTCTTCACAAATTTTACATAACACTGAGTGAGTTACTGACATGAATATGGTCATTTGGAAGATGAAGCATTGCTTTACAATTATCAACTGTCCAATTCAGATATAAACTTCCTGATCTATAGTCTATATCCAATAGCTTAGCGCTTTCCAAAGGCTGCAGCTCCTGTACTCATCAAACTAAAAGCGGAGTCTTCTAATGAGAGCAGTAAAAAGTACTTGAATGTTTTGAGCAAAAAAATCATGAATACAAATCAAACTATTTATTTGTAATTTACTTTTTACATATGTGGCACAAAACACTAATCTTTATTATAATATTATTATACTACAATTTTTATACAAGTAGAGGAATATAGAGCGAGTCCTCTGTCTGTGTTTAAGATTCCACACCATACATTCCACGGCGCAGGATAAATAGGAAGAAACAAAGGGAGAGCAGTGCACAGAATTATCCATTTCAAACTGTATAATGATCTCATTTTCTACAGTAATATGGTACGCTTCAAAAATGAGTGGCAAAGGATATTTTGAAGTTATTATTCTTCAGGCAAGAGCATTATCTCTAAATAGGTTTAATACTGACAACAACGTAAGTTGAAAGATGATGTTTACGAGTTTCAGAAATTGTTTTGAATAAATAAATACCAAATTTTCATAGTCTGTTACATTATTCAATCCAATATGAATTCCACCCTTGGATTCAAACAGCAATGCTTCTTTTACTATCAGCTGATTTCACAGCAACTCTCACATTAATATTAAAAATAAGTCAATAAGCAATGTTTCCTCATCAGTAAGTGAGCTGGACTTACTCATCATTCTGCATGCCAAGGTAGCGTGGACTGGGAACCAGCATGACGCGCACATTCTCCAGGGAGCCTTTGACGATGTGCATGTACTGGTCCAGGTGGCTGGATGGAGGCTTGGTGGCATACGTCAGAAAGGCATCCTCAAAGTTCACACACAGAGTTTGGGGGAGGTAGTGGTTCCCAAAAGCCAAACGACCCTACAAGAGAACAACACACCCGCAATAAAGAAACAAGGCCTCAAAACCTTAAAGCTGTTGCCTCTCTTAGACCCCTGACCAAAGTCCAAACAATTTTTTGTTGAATTTGTGAGGTACTTACAGTGCTGATGTTAACTTTGATGACAGGAATAAGGGAGCGCCAAGATGATGTGTGGTCTGGACTTTCTGCTTTGATGTTGACACTAAGAGGGACCAGAAGACATTCAGTCTTACAACAATTTAAAAGTGCTACATTTCCAGTCAGCACAATTAATTTGGCTGCCAGTGGGAAATGACAACAGCTCTCCTCTGTGCCGACACTTCAAATGCATTTGGTGATAACAGAGGAGCATTCATGCAGCTTTTTCAGACGGCTTGTCATCAAATCTCCATTCATCAATCATCTCTGATGGGAAATTGCTGATTCCTGCTTTTTTGTGACGGATTGTTTACCACATCAATTTGTGAATTATTTATTAAAAAATAGGCATCATCCTACGGTAAGACAGCTTAAAAAGCTAGATACTGTAAGTACTTATTCAAACAAAAGTTTTACTTCTACTTAACTTTAAAAAAAAAAAAAAAAAAAAGAAATGTTGAAGTTTAATTTTCCCCAAAACAGCCCTTACACTGAATATGTGGAGAAGCTGTTAGCTGAGGCCTTGGTCGTACCTCTCTAGGGTCTTGTTCCTGTCCTCCCGTCCCCTCTCCTCATCTTTTTTGGGTGTTATGAGTGTGGGGTCCAGTCCGAAGGTCTCCTGCAGTCGGGCGTAGAGGTCAGTGCGGTTGTAGACGTGAAACTCAAAGCCGTTAACTGTCACGTAAAGCCTGGTCTCTGCCTTGGGGTCTGGTAAAGAGAGAGAAAGCAAACTCAGAACTTATGTTGACATTTTCCTTCCATAACTAGTTAATTTAAGGTTATACTATAAAGGTGTGTCATAATACTTTTGCTGGACAATATACTGTCTCAGTAACTGTGAGAAACAATGTTATTGTCATTCTGAAACAATTTTATGACACTGATATACACAAAAGAATATATAAAACTATAGTATCTTCATAGGAGTAGCTCAAATTGCCCAGTTTGAGACTGAAAGTAGTGTTTTACAGCTGGAAAAATGGTCTATTCATAAAACTGGGCTGTCAACAGCAGAAAGGCATCAATACTTGAAAGTTGAAATTGGTGGTGCATGACCAGAGAAAACAGAGGAAAAGGACTGTGGCTTTTTGCCCAAGCGGTAGAAAACCTACAACTACCAGAGTCCACTGCACGACATCAGACCGCTCATGCTGGTAGGTGACGTAATGCAAACTCATTTGTTTGACACAATGACGGCCGACTGGCAACAAACGATCTCGCATTATGGTTAAAAAGTAAGCTAAAACATATTTCTGAAAACATTTGAGGCAATAAATAAGCAACTCTAACAGAATCTTGGTTTATATTTGATCAGCACAGCCTAGTTTTACAGTTTGATCTCAGTTTTTTTGGCCTCCATTTTCACTGTAAAGGAAACAGTAAAGTTGCGCAAATTGATAGCAGAGTCTCACTACCCTATCGAAAAATGATTACCAACAGGGGTAAGTGTACTATAAGAATATGGGGAGCATATTTTGATACTTCACTGTAAGATCTTTATTTAAGATTTCAGGGGTAACCCATTTTGACAGACCAATATCCCCTATCCAATAATCCTTCTACTGTAGAATAATTTTGGACTACACCACTACTTACGCAATATATACTGTAAAATAGCGCTAAGTAGTACATCCTGATAGGTAGCACATATCGACGGGACATGGAGCCATGTAGTTTGCTGGTGGATTTACGAAGTGGAGGATGAAGTTGGTGGGTAAAACTACAAAAGACTGACTTTTGGGCTTGTTGCCAGAGGTTAGCAAGCTTACGACTATCAGGAATATGGCTCTTCCACTCCAAAATTGCAGCTGCGGGCTACCAGTAACCTACACTGTGTTGTCTTTGATTTGTTGTTTTATTTTTCTTTAGATTCGCTCAAGCAGACAGGGGTGGAGAGAGATTTTTTAAAAAATGTATGTAAACAAACACACATGTAAACACAACAGGCAATATCAAGGTCAGCAAAATGATCAAAATCATTTCCATATATCGTGCGATAAGTCAATAATGTGATTATTTTGACAGGTCTAATATTACATTATTATATATATGAGACTATAAATTAATCTGATGATCAAACTAGGCCTTCACAGTTAAAAGAAATGACTTCAAGTACATGGAAAGCTCATTTAAGCTGCATCAATCAAAGCGAATTAAATTACGCTTCCCTATGAATAAATATCACATTACTTACCATGCTGTTTCTGTTTTGGGTTATACATTTTCCACCACCGAAATATGAGGAAGCCATCCTGTATCCTGTTACACAAAGGAAAAATAATCAATCAGTAAGCAAGCTATAAGATTATAGAGGAGGAGATGAGAAGCAAACAGTGCAGCACAGGTCAGATTACCTGATAGACATGTCTTGGTTGATGTAGTAGACATCTCTGAACATGACTTTTCCCGACAGCACAGAGAAGGAGAAGGAGCCTGTGGACGGGTCAGACACCAAAGTTCAAATAAAATATATCCATAGACTTAACAGTGCAGTACAGTTGTATGATTACAAACTGCAATAGCAAGTGTAAGCCAAATTTGAATTTGATCACAGTGGTGAGACTTCAAGCCAACAAACCAGCTAATTAAAATGCTGAACAAAGATGCAATTAGATGCTTGTGTGAGCGCTGGTAAAAACAAAAACAGTCTGCTGTCGCTGCGATATTTAATCACCTTGTTTCTCTTCTCAATTGAGGAAAAATAATCTTAATTAGGATCTAACTGTACAACAAGTAGGTCAGAGTCTGTCGCTGAGGAAGACCCAACATCATCTTTTCATTATTAATCTTTTTTGGCTCATAACATGTCTTTCTCTGTTTCGAGTGGTTTAACTGTGACCATCTCAGCTGACACTTCCTCATGTTTGGAGTACTTCTGACTTTTTTCTCTGTCTGGCTGAAGACAGAATGTGTAACTCAGTTCCTCTCACTAGGAGGCTTGTTTGGGTCAGTGTCTTCCTGTCAGTCTATGCAAGAACTTTTACTCAACTCAGGCCATGGCAATGACACACATACCTTCAAGCACGTTCAAACCTGCACAACAGATTACAGTGTCTAAAAAGTCAACTCAAAACTGTGCTGATTGTTATGAAGGCTTTGCTCTTCTTCTGTTTATTCCAAGCTTTTGTGCCCTAATGTGTTGTTGTTGTTGTTTTGTTTTTTTTGTAAGTGCCTTCCCTAGTAAGAGAAACAATGACCTATTATGCTTTTCCTTATTTTCTGTCCATATAATGTTAATATGGCAGATGTTTATGTTAAATATGTGGCCAAAGTTTCAAATAATGAGGTCAACATATATAAAAGTAATCCGTGTGAGTAAAAACCTCAAGTTTCAGATCCTTTTGAATACTTTGTTTCCAATGTTTTTGTCTACTTTCAAGACAAGCGGACGTCAGCTTGTGACATTTTTCTTTGTATGGTCATCTCCAGGCAAGCTACTGCAAGTATTAACATGACTACAATGCTACATGCTAACATCAGAAAAACATGTCATCTTATTTGCCAATGTCATTAATTCATTCCTGTTTTCAGATCATATTCCTGCTGGAACATGTCTGGTTGTGAAGATGTTGGTTCCAATTTTCATGGAGGAAAGTGCTGATATACTCCATTACAGTCATTCCCAGCTTGCAAGTACACTGCTACATTTAGCTTCATGCTAACATCGGGAAAAATGTAATCTTATTTGCCGATGTTAATTTTTTCCTGGTTTCAGATCATATTGCTGTTGGAACATGACCATTTGTGAAGATTTTATGTTTGATTATTCACAGTAGAAAGTGCCGCTATTCTCCGTTACAGTCATTCCTAGGCTGCAAGTACACTGTCACATGTAGCTGCATACTAGTGTCAGGGAAACATGCAAAGTTAGTAATTTCTCCCCAATTTCAGAACATATTCCTGCTGGAACATGTCCGGTTGTGAAGATATTGGTTCAGTTTTTCCTAGTAGAAAGTACTGCTATACTCTGTCACAGTCATTCCACACCTGAAAGTACAATGCTACATGTAGCTGCATGCTAATGCACGGATTCCAGATCATATTCTTGCTGGAACATTATCTATAATTTTTTATGGCAGAAAGTACTGTTAATCTCCATTACAGTCATTCCCTGGCTGTGATAACAGTGCAAAGAAGATATGACAGACCCGGAAACACTGACCAATCAGAGCAGACTGGGCTTTTTCAGGAGGGGGGGGGGGGGGGGGGGGGGGGGGG